>NC_056707.1:2692244-2805696 GCF_018831695.1 Puntigrus tetrazona
TTATTTATGTGTGTATTTATATATTTATTTATTTATTACACTACAGATATTTGTTAACAGGCTCACGCTTAAGTTTAACTGCTTTTATGCAATTATTATATAAACCTAAATAATGTTTATTGTCAAGTTTAAGTAGTAAATAAACTTTAGAATAGGGAACACTTATTCACTATTATTAACTATTCACTTATTCACTGTTCAGTGCTTTGATGCAACCTGTGTTGTTAAAAGCGCTATATAAATAAAAAATGATTGAATGAAATGATTGATTGATATTAACTACAACGTTTTCCTAAAAATTCCTAATTTGCTATTAATAGATAGTAATGTAGTTGTTAAGTTTAGGTATTGGGTAAAAGGTAATGCAGTATAAGGCATTAATATGTGCATTATTACTACTAATATTTATTATAATATCCTACTATGCATGCTAAGAGACCCTAAAACATTATTTAAGGTATCTTAAATATGGTCATGCAGAATAAAGCATTAATATGTGCTTTATAAGCTCTCATAAACAGCCAATATGGTAGTGATATGCATGCTAATAAACAAGTAATTTCCAGTACAAATTGGTCCTTAGACTAAAATTATTACCCAACATTCTTTAAGGCTTTTTTACAAAACCTAATCTATGCACTGGTGCTTTACAGAACAAAGAAACCTATAAATTGATCTGAAGAATTTGTAAATAATGCAACATTTATATAAATGTTGACAGCTGCTACGGATTTTACAAATGACAATGAATAATAATAATAATTAAATATATAATAACGCAAAATAAAATCTGTATTCCAAAAGAAAATTCTGCGAGAACCAAAGGAAACCTTATTACACAATCCATTCAGCTTCATCTACGTGATCACATATTCTGTGCATGAAACACCTCTAAATGAATTTTATAGAACTGCACTGATGTCTTAAATTGCATTTTCCAAAAGAAAACAGAAATGCTTCACAGGAATCAAAACGCTTACCAACTTGAAACAATCTGTAATTATTGAGGTATTAAATCAATTCATTCCTTTGCACCAACAGTTACGCAATGCTTCAGAAAATAATTTGCCATGTAAATCTATTCTGTCTCGCAGACGACAGAGCGTAGTGCCTGAACCCTAATGACAGCAGCCTGGAACTCGCACTCCAGTAAACAAAAATGTTTAGCAGAGGGAGGAAATATTAATTATCACGTTCATAAGTGTGGTATTAAGGAAAGCTCTGTTAGGAGAGGGGACGAGAAGAGAAAGGGGTAATGGTTTTGGGGGTGGGTGGGTGATGGGGGTATGTGCCATTTATGAATCGCAATAGGTGCAACGAAGTCTCTCTCTAACCCTCCTCAAGGGAGGAGAGAAAGAGAGGGGCGGCTGAATTTATGCTGTTAAACCCCGCTGATTGCTGGGAAGGTAAAAGAACCAATGGCAGCATCAGTGGTTTAATTTAAAGTGTGTTTCTCACTAGACTGCCCACAACACTTAATTAAACTCTCCTGTTTTGGCAATGACAAATGCTGCCGAGCAAGAGGACGGCAGGCAAGCTGACGGAGGCCGCTGTAATTTCTTTTCATGTGCAGCGACAGCCAGATTCAGGTCAGAAAGTGGAGAATTAAAGAACTAAACAAGATTTCTGCTCACTGAGGGCCCAAGCGACAGGCTTTTCTTTCACATGAATACTCTCTTTATTTGCCCTCATTTAACGGGAGTTTTGTCATAGATTTATGGGGCTTGCGGAAACGCGGCATGTTTGCATAGATCTTGCTTTGCTCGCACAGGCTTCCCATTCTCGCCTCACTTTGGAGGAGAATTTTTCAGCCTGTCAAAGCAGCAAAGTCAGTGCTGTTTCAGCACCTTACAATGCTCCGACACGCTATGAGATTGCACTTTATATTGTAGATTTATATATTAAAAAAGAGAACATTTTGGCGAGAACATGCAACTTTTGTTCCTCTGCGGGACATTTGTCATTCGGTCCCCGAAGAGTGAATTGCGGGCTCCGGTAATCATGCAGTGCGTGTGTATTGCCTGAACATCAGCATGACGAGTCTTTAATACAGTCTGGACTTACATACTGTACAATGTCATCTACTTTACGGAAAACAGAAACCCATTTACTATAGCTCAACAGCTTATTTGGTTGTGACACAGCCCCAAATCCATCATTCGTGGCATTTCAAGAGTGCTTGAAAGTCGGCACTGCTGCAGCCCTTAAGAACTCAAAGACTGAAAGCAGCTGTGTGAAATAGACTCACCGTGGAACACAAAACCTGCCACGCTGCTGAAATACAAACACATTTATGCCTGTGAGGCATTCTGTAATGCAACATGCACTTTCCTCCCTCTTATAAAGTTGTAGGACTCAATGATATCAGGACAAAAACATTATTTTCTTCTAGATGTGGCAGTGTTACTGTCTACAGATCCATTCAGCTATATGAGTGAATTTGTTGGAAAGTAAAGCCGCATTACTACGCTGAAGCAGACGTGTTATGAGAACAAATGTATTGGTTGTTAGAAGCCACATATATCTAACAGAATTTAGACTAAACTGCATTTTATGCTTTTGCTGGACAATACCTAAATAGCTTTGGTCAAGTAATTAGTCTGCCTAACGGTGCATGATATTGTTCGCTAGTGTCAAGCTACATATCAACAAGTCCAATTTTGGGATAAAGATCATTAGATGTCTGATGTCTGTTGCACTGACGAGCCCATTGATGGTCCTCTGAGCCATATAATTAGACTAATGATGGGGTGACTGAGTTTCACAGGCTGTATTAGAGAACTGATTAAGAGTGCTTGATCTGTGTTATCTTACCAGGGACAACCTTCCACAATTGACTATTGAAACAAGTCTTTTTGGATGATTGCTTATTTATCAGCATAATATATTATACTTCATCACCCTTTCCTTACATGGCCTGGTCTATTTTTTTGACCTCATTTCTGCAAATGATCAGTAAAATGTTCAGAGAATTCAGATAATGTTGCAAAAAGGTCAACATAAATATTACATGAGTATTTTATATTTATCTGCAATTTTTGGAAAACTGTTAACTACTAAAAAATCTGTGTGGTATTGGTTTAGGAAATCTAAGGATATGTATCAAAAATGTAATAAATTATTTTTTCCTATAATTCCAATAGTAACCTTACAAAGGGTACAAATGACACCTTTTATGGTGTGACAATTTAAAGAAATATTACAATATGCGTGTACATTATTAAACCTTATTAAACGTCTAAATGATCCACATGATCATTTTTAGTTTAAAGGAAGTCATACAGTATAATGTATGACTTCCATATAACGACAATAGCAAAAACCAAAATACAGAAAAACAACCCGTCTCCGGTTTCTCAAAGATAGTTTCTATATAAACTAAAAAAGGAAAGAATGAAATGAAGAGAACTTGTGGGTGAATTAATGTTTTGGTAAATGGCTGTGAGGAGTCAGAGGGTGGGTGGTATCTGGTGGAGTTAAGCGTGCAGCACTTTTGTGTTCTCCAGCGCAATCCATTAATCATAGCACAGTGCAGCAGCCATATTCTTCTGTGTAGTGGCTGTACTTTCATTACAGGAGCCTAATTAAATAGCTCTGTGAACTGGAATCTGAGATTCCTCTGTTACAGATTATCATTAATTATGGTGAAAGAGCTGGGAGATGTTGGACTCAATTATACCCGGCTCAAGGCTGGCATGCTGTGATTCATGGCCCTCGCCTGCTCACCGACGCTTCTCCACCGCTTATCACACCATCCCACTTCTGTAAATTGGGCACTGCCAGCCGACACACAGAGAGCCATGGGCAGCGTACTTCATTACAAACATGTTGGAGAAGCACAGACCAATTAAGGGTTGCAGATTTGCTGGGAAGGACAGAGAAAAGGATTATTACTGTGTTTTTTGTGTGTGTGTGTGTGCGTATCTTACTATTAAGAAAATATTCCAAATGAATTGCAACGTGTGCCTGCATTTGTCTTCTTTATTCTTTAATTAGTCTATTGCATGGAATAACATCACCTGACAGTTTAATGTGATGCTAAGTACCTTGAGTTTAGCATCAGATACGCATAAAAAGATGTTAGTTGTCATTTTCTGAAGGAGCATTTCTTGTGTTGCTATGTTTTCTGGCAGTATTTGGAGGAAATAGTTTAAAGATTGAATTATGTTATCATTCACCCTCATGTCATTCCAACCCTTTATGACCTTACTTCTTTTGTGGAAAACAAAAGGAAACGTTCGCTTCCGGAAATGTTATAATATATGCATGCAGTGACCAATAACTGTCAAGCTCTGATAAAAAAAAGTCACAAAGCACAATACACCATACAAACATCGTGAAAATCTATGTGATATATATTCATTAAGTCTTCTGTAGTCAAGCAGACGGTGTTCACCTTGTTCCTAAATTTATATAAAGTATACAAACATATTTATTTGTTTTTGAAAAATTCAACTGTGCATGTATGTTGTTATGCTCACAACTGTGGCAAATGTAAGCCATACACTGTCCAATTTTATTGTATTTTTGTACACTTGTAGAGAAACGTTTGGTAAATCACTGTTTTTATTCATTTAAACAGAGGAATCTGACTAATTAACATGTTTGATCTTATTATTATTAGAATTATTTTTGTTGTTGTTGTTTTAACACTTTTCAGTCTTCCTGCAAAGTTAATGAAGTGCTGTATAAGTAAGGTAAAAAGTCAAGTAAAAGTGAAGCTATTGGTGTGTGTGTGTGTGTGTGTGTGTTTTGGAAGGGTTTGAAAACCCATAGGAGTAATAAGACGTAATAGAAACATAAGTTCTCGTAAAGCCAAGGCCTCAGACGTTTGCTCAACTCCACATGCCACAGAGGGCAGCAATTTTAATATATATGAAAATCATCTATCTAGTATGCACTATAGGGAACTGAACTACGCAAATTTTCATAGAAACAGAAGACGACTCTGGAACACTGAGAGTGCGATGTGTTTGTTTTAAGAGTGCATTTACTTGTGAAATGTATAAAAATGTAAAAGCGTCTGTAAAAGTCTTTATACAGTCTGTTATAAAATGATGGAAAACAAACTTTTGGAATTCTGTATCTTATATAAATAACTTGATTATAAAATCAATTATTTATTATTACAAATAGAAAGGAGAGAGAGAGAGAGAAAGAGAGAGAGAGAGAGAGAGAGAGAGAGAGAGAGAGAGAGAGAGAGAGAGAATGCATGCCTGCTGGAGGGGATCGTGCAGCTCTGCAAATGTAATACACTGCTGTCAAGACAGAGGTCAGCTGGCAATCTGAATTTTAAAAGGAATATGAATAATATTCTGTTTTATTTTCAAAAATGAACTTTCTGCCCTCTATCATGGATCCAATATATGTCTTAATCTAAGGGGCTCTGCCTGCCAGGGGGTCCTGGATGCTGGCTTTGACTTTAACACCTAATAAGGAAATGCTTGTGTTTCCCTACTCTACCTCCTGCTTTTAAAGTCCCACCACACACACACTTTAAAGCATGCACACACACACACCTTTACAACATGTACAAACATATAAAGACATCTTTATTCTGCGTGTGACCATCAACCTATTTTCCTTAAAGAAAAAAAAATATTGTAAGCATGCATAGCAAAATGATAGTATTTCGTTATATGAGGTTTTAAGGGGTTTTTTTGTAATTAGCATATAGGTTTACCGTTTGCATCCAGGATTGAGGTACTTTAAATTGTGAAATTGTTAAACTCCAGTTCCACAGTAGATTCCCAACACTGTTTGAACCCAGAGTGAACCCATAATATTAAATATGTGAGCCACCTTGGGACAAAATTAAAACATCATTCCCAATCATAAATGTGTCTTTACATTTTAAGCTGTCTGAGTACACAACAGCCCTCACTTGAAAAAAAAAAAAAACCAGGCACTTAGCTTTGACTGACACTAATTTCTAATTCATGAAACCCCCAAAACCCTCTTATTTCTCAGCTTATGTCTGTCAGACGATTATAAAGGACAGACTGGGCCACATCCACAAGGTGCTAGATCCGTAATCATGTCAGATGGCTGCGTTTGATATGAGGCCGCGTTAGCTCTGCAGGCTAACTTGCCAGCGAAAAAGAGAAGCACGTGGGACCTGTCAAATCCACAGCAACATCATTGTCGTGACTGATCTGAGGCCTGTGAGACTGTCAACTCGCTGACTGGACCAGTCAACACAAATAAATGCAGACATTCCAGAGCTATAATGGCATGGGAGATCTGGGCTAGCAGCCGCCATTACTTGTAATCCAACCTTACATATGACACAATGTGAAAAATGAGCCTGCGTGCTGTCGGGTGCCCATTAGTGAGCTCTCACATTATCTCTCACTGGCTGATGCTTCTCTTGAGTCATTCACTGGGCTTTTGACTGCCATTCTGCTTTAAATGCAGGGTTAGCACCTCACAAAGAGGAAAGAAAGAAAGAAAGAAAGAAAGAAAGAAAGAAAGAAAGAAAGAAAGAAAGAACTAAACTGTTATAGAACAATGTAGCTTTTCAAGAATATCAATTTAATGTGCTGCAAAATATTTATTTCACAGTACTTTATTTAGTTAAATGCTACTATTCATTAATATTTTTGTGTCTCTTAGCTTTGTTTTTTGTTATTTTTTCCCTGTATTTAGTACTGTTTAAACTGCTTAATACTACTGTCTTAGCATAGCAGTCTGTTAAAGGATTATATGTTATATTATGTATTAATTTATGCTTTTGCAATAACTTATTTAGAGTAATCATTTTCACTATTGCTCTACAGATGTAGAGTTCCAAAAACCCATTTGTCAGATTTATTGAGCAGTCAACATAAACTGCTCAAGAGCCCTGCTCATAAACTGCTCAAGAGCCTTCAAATCATGGTGGTGATGACAGAGTTCCAAGTTTTGTTTCTGTAGCTCAAAGTGCTCCGAAGAATCAGGCTTATGCTTATGCCATGATGAATGTTTTAGCATGTCTGACCAAGGCAAGGCTTCAACTGCTTCGAACAAATAGCATTACACACGCGGTTCATGCGCAAACCCGTGCTCGTACACGCACACACACACACACACTCCCTGCATGATGATGAAGGAAAATCAATTCATCTCTGTGTTAGTGTCACATTAGAGTGACTGGGATTGACACAGTAAATGGGTTAGTGTTTCCCCTCATCAGTTTAACTAGCGATTGGACCTGACAGTCCCAGCACTGGTTTACAGCAGTACAAGTAATCTCAAGGAAGATCTTTCAGGTGGTTTCACTCTGTTTAAGGCCCCTGACACTGTCAAACAAGAGTCCAGTAATCAGACTTAGTGTTCCCTACCTACACTGCCCAGTGTTACAGTCACAAAGCAAAGATGAGTTACCTTCACTTCTTACTTAACACTTTTTGTGCAATACTGTTTTTACTTACCTTACTGCAGTTTCAATGAGAAATATGCAATGAGGTTCAATGTTTATGCTAATATAGGTATGCATTGCGGCAGTCCAGAATTCAAATATTAGTGAACTGTTGCTGAAAGTTAACGCTCTATCAAGTTGGAAATATGCCCTACACCAAATTCAACCCCAAACCTACCCGATAGTATTAACAAGTGCAACGCAAAAATTAGCTTTGATCAGAGCAATCAGTCACATTTTAAAATATATTCAAATAGAAAGCAGTTGTTAAAATATGCTTTATTAAATATAAATTCTATTATTTTTTCTATTAATTAAAAAGGAATAAAAGATGTCAGAGTTTTACTGCCTCTAGCTTTTTTTTTCATTTTCTTTGAAAACTGCAAGGTACGTTTATGCAATGAGACCAGGTAGGAAGAATACTTAACTTTCAGGTAACTTATTTGTTCAAAACCTTGTGCAATAATAATAATAATAATAATTATAAAAAGCCCCATGGATATGAAAGATTCTTCACGGGACCACAGATGCCAACAGTAAATTTGCACAATTACCAAAGATGACAGTTTACAAAAAAATGAATAATACATTTATTATATAATATTTTAAGTCTAATTTTGAAACTATAAGAAGGAAATAATTGCAGATTGAAAAGATGGCAAGTGTTTCCAGGATTTATCCCAAATTTTAAGAGTTTAAAAAGATTGAATAGCGCTCTTGTGGAGTGAGTGTGTGTTTGAGTGTCAGTGAATAGACTGTGTGATATATTTAGTCTCATAGGGCCTGCTGCTCAGAGCAGATAACTATATGCCAAGAATGCAGATGTCTGTGCAGTCGGACCACCAAACTGCTGAGGCAGATTAATACAGCCAAAGACAAGAAGTTTCATCCTATTAGGGCTGAGAAGTCAGATCCATTTTACCAAATTAATTCTTTCAAACAATGAATAGGGTTAAAAATGATTAAGTAATTTGCATCTATCGCCACTCAAAAGTGGTTTCAGACAATTGTGTGTCTGTGTGTGTGTGTGTGTGTGTTAAATATTCATTAGTTTAGTTATTTTATAAACAATTACATTATAACAAAAAAATTTTAAGCATTTTTTTTAATAATTAAAATGAAAAACATTTTAGTTTTGTTATTTTTGCTTCTTTTTAAAGTAGACCTCATGTATATAACCTACAATTACTATTATTATTATTATTATTATTATTATTATTATTATATAATAGCAATGTGTGATTAGGAAGCTCTAGTGCTTTATTATAGATCCACTCACATCAAAAAACTGTTTAAAAGAACTGAAAGTCATGTACATCAAAATACATCTGCAATCAATTCTAATAGAAAGTAGAACTAGTTCCTCCTTAGAACCCATTCTCATTTGATAGTCCTACCCTGGTGATGTTAAGGGTTTGAAGAATAATTTTATCCATTTTCTTTAAACAAAGGTATCATAGAGTCTATCAGAGCCACTTGGGCCACTGGCTTCACAAGCTCAGTCGAGCGGTCAGGTCTATCTGAGACTGTAGCCCTCAGTTCAAACTAATCTGAGACATAAAACACTGAACCTCCAGGAGAGATCCCAGGACACACACATGCTTCACACAACAAGAAGAATACAGGGGTTCAATACCAGCACCAGGGGAGCCACAAGCTTTATGCGCTCTGTTCCGTTATGACATTACTGATGGAGTTTTGTGTATGAGTGATCTGCAACTAACTCTCTTTACTCTCTCTTCTCTCTCTCTCTCTCTCTCTCTCTCTCTCTCTCTCTCTTGCCCTCCCCTACTTTTTCTTTCACCTCTGTCAGTTTTCATTGGGTGCACAAACAAAGATTTGTCCCATTAGAAGCCCAACATGTCAGCAAAGAAATCCAACAGCTTCCGACCGAAATGACTGTACAAAACTGCTCCTATTTACACATACTGTATAGGCATACAATTACAAAAAAACTAAAATGTCTTTTTCTATGATTAAAACACTGCAGAAACAGTGAAACATTATGATATACTGTATAGTTATGCTATAATTTGTTAATACTTTCTTAGTTAATCAGTGATTGATTCCATTCTGCATTGTGTCTATATTTATTGTGTTAATATAGATACATTTTCCATGCTATCTATCTATCTATCTATCTATCTATATCTATTTAGATTTTCAATTAGTGCGTGTCAGCCTCCCGTGGTTTCAATGCTAACTAGAAGAGACACAGAAAGGCATGGGGTCCTCGGCAAACACTTCACAATCTATTTTCACCAAAGCTCTTCCCACTCTGTGTCTGCTGACACCCTCTGAGCCTGGCCGCTTCCCCACAGAGAGCCTGGGCGAGTCCACAAATCTGACCGTCACTTCCAGTCAGCTGTCTGTGTGGGACTCAGAGGCAGGCAGTGCCACGGCAGGCTCTCTGGGTGAACACGGAGACCAGCTCTCACAGCTGCCTGTGTAATCCAACCCACACACACGCCACACACGCTCCACATGGGAGAGACATTCAGATTTCTCTTAATCATAACGCTCATGATGGCCTCTGATGCTTTGTGTGTGTTTTGTAGCGCATGTAGAGCGCCCAACACTACTTTTTTCTAAACTTTTTTCTAAAATTATTAATATTATTATTATTATTATAAACAGAAGTAAAAGTGTGCGGGGAGATCTAAATGTATATTATTATTTCTAAAATTAAGAAACGGAATAATATTTACTGTGATCAGATTAAGATGAGCCTGCAAAAGAAAGGAAAATATGCATTCCAATAAAGTGTGTTACAGTCAATATTCTTAAAGCATTTTTAATATACTCCTGTGGATATGAGCAGAGATCAGTGGCAATATTCAGTCATGGTTTTGGTGTTTGGTGTTAACAATCCATTCACTTAAATAGAAGCAGATATTCAGATATGCTCGCTCTTTGTGTGGGTGACTCTTAAGTCTTAAACAAACAGGGATGCTGAGCTGAGTCTGAGCACGATAACAGCCCCCAACAGACAGGGAAACACACACAGAGAGAGAGCCAAAGCACAACGAAAATATCTTTTGGTGACTGACATGTCAGTTCCTCCTGAAAGAATTTTACCTTTTAATAAGTGCCTCCATCTTTCCAGGTTCCGCGGACAGGCCGGGTGGTCGAGGCACGCGTGGCTTTTAGACATAAACGGCAGCTACTCCACAGATCTCACTGCTGTTGAGTAAATCTATCTGAGGAAAATGAGTAGTTTGAGGATCAGCAGACTTTCTGGAGGAATTTGGGTGTATTTGAAGATTATGATTTCTTCATCTAGACTACAAAGCAGGTATTGAAGGAAGAGAGAGAGAGGGAGAGAGAGAGAAAACGTTGCCCTCTACTGCCAGATTTAGTCGCTGCCTGATTCTTGGTTTTTGTTTTATTCGGATTCAAGAATTTCTTATTAAACTAATCTTTAACTGTGTAATGGTCTTTTAAATCTTCTTAATTTTTTCATTTTTAAACAGTACAAAACAAACAAAAAAAAGTGAATGGCATGGAAACATCACATAAATCATTTAAATACCTCAAATTATAAATATTTTTGACTAGAGAGTACAAAATCATGTGTTTTTTAGTACAGTATGTTTGGTATGTTTTAATCTTGTTATAAGTAGAAAAAAATGATGCACCCTGCGCATAAAGCCGCATGCATAGTGAATGCAGGCAATATATATGAATACATGTATGAATAAATTTCCTTTTTCTTTGTATAGTGTTTTTCATTTCATTTAAAATGATACTGTGTAATAGACCTAAGGCATATTTATAATATATTTACACATATTGCCTGTATTCGTTATACATGCAGTTTTATATCCTCACATCAGGACAACATGGAATTTTGTATACATTTAAAGATGAATTTGCCATCACTGAAATGTTTTCAACTGAAATGGGAGTTTCATAAGGACATCACTAAAAATTCAACTCTAAAGTCTTGATGCAGTGTATAAAAACTAAATTAACAATTTAAAAATACATCATCACGTCATCAACAAATGAATTTAGATGCACTGAATCTCATTAACAGATCTACATGTCTGACCTTAACACACATGCATAAATAAACCAAAAAAAACAGCCTGTTTAGGTGAACGCGGTGACAAAGAGAAATCCCAAATGTCTAATAAACTATATAATAAAAAGGAATTACTTGACTAAACACCATAAATGTTATGGATCTGTGTTCAACATATTGACCTGAAGTGTATGTCCCGAGGCCCATGGAAGTCCAAGAGAACCTTAACGGAGGCCTCAAAGAATGAGAAGAAAAGCCGAAGAGAGGTTGAGAGAGTGAGAGCTCTTCAGCAGACAGTGCCCAGCAGGAGACGGACTTGCTGTAGTCACATCAAAAGATGGCACCCATCGCTGGGCCACCTCCTCTGGCTTTGAACACAAGATAAATTAAACAACAAAGAACACAATGACATTCACAGCCCTGTTTGCTCCTGTTAACTGAACACCACACAACCATCAGAACCCATAGTCTACAAACACACATCTACTTCAGTGGGATGGATTTACTAAAGGCTTTATGGGGCGTTTGTTTCTTGAGTTATATTCTATAGTAAAAGATGCAACTGCTACATGACGGATGTTCTAGCCAGGGTTTTAGTAAGATTTAAATTATCCTACATTGTAAAACCACCGTAAGTGATTTTTTGCGATTACAAGCAGCAAAGACAAAGAGATACAAAAAGAGCTAAAACTAGTTAACAGACAGGTTCAACATTACAGCAAATATAACTATAATATCAGTCTTTTTTCTTTTTTTTTTACCCTTACAAAACAACAGCGGTAAAATATGACAAAAAAAAACCATCATAAATATAAAACTCAAAGAAAAAAGAAAGAAAGAAAGACCAGTGGTAAATAAATTGTTTACATTATTATAAAATATATTTACAAAAGCTGTTTTCCTTCCACACACTTTACTTTGTTCGATTAGTCTTACTACAGTATATAGGTGATGTGTGGATATGTGGAATTAATTTATTACAGAATTAATTACATCATATAATTAAGTTACAGCGTTCACTAAGAGCAAATGCAGCTAGCAGCAAACTCAAATTAAAGCAGCAGCAGCTGTGAAAGTATTCTGAAACTGGGTGAGATTTGGCTGCTTAAATTTTCCTGTCTATCCTCTCACAGTAGGGCAGGCTTTAGCTGCATTCTACTCAGGATTACACACTACAGATACTATAGAGCACCTGCATGTGAATAACACATTTCTGGATATGAGCCATACATGCATTCCACGCACAATCAGTCAACGGCAACACTTCAGTAAGTAAGAGCCATCGTTTCACTAAACTCCGCTAAATATCTGAAAGCAGTCCGACCAAATGCACGCATGTGTAAAATACAGTATACGCACATGGTTTCATTTTAAACACTAAGGTAGATTACTTTACTTTGGTAAAGTAAAATGTATGTAAAGCATACAAAAGTGTGACTGACATAAAAGTGGTTTGCTATCTTCTGCCACATTTAATTACTGAATTAGACCCCCACCACATGACCTCTCTCTAAACCCAGCCCTCTAAAGACATTATCAGCCAACCCGACATCAGAAAACCTAACATGCACATACAGTGACTGAGATGCAAAAATAGTGCAGGCTGTTCCTGTTCACTTTCTGTTATTTTATCTAAATGTATAAAAGAAAATAGGACTTAAAGATTTGAGACAGAGAGAATCTTCTTCCTTTTTTCTTTACTTCATTAATCAGACACTCATAGAACAGATGCACACCTCCGTTTATTGGAAAAATATTAACAAATCATTACTGTAAACCTGTTTTGGAGTAATTTAACTGTCAATGCATAACAGCAGGCAGTTATGTGCTGACATATAGAGATGGCCACTGTCAAATAATAACAAAATCAATAAATTTGTTACACGTAATGCTAGCAGTTCAAGTGCAGAAGGGTTAAATTAAGTGCATTACTTTTTGGTATATTGTTATTTAATTGAGAACACTATGAAATAAAATAACATTAACAACAATAAAAACAAAAACAATTATGTTTAGAACAACATCAAAACCTATGAATTGGTTCCTATGAATGTAATTGTGATTGCGGACCCAAATTTGCTGCCGAATTTTTATAAATAATATAACATCTAACTAAATTAATATTAATTAACTAAGTTTATCTCTTAACAGACATTACTTAAAATATGGGAAAAAAAAGAATACGATTTTTCGTGGGATGGGACACATGTAGGTATTAAATAATACAATGCTATCGTAAGCAGAACAAAACTGCTTGGAACAGATTCTTTTGGCAAGCCACTGATGAAATCTGAATCACAGAGTGTTTGTCAGAGCCGGTGTAAAATCATACGGCTGTTTACTGAGAGTTTAGTCACGATTACACTGATCAGCTTCTGAATCCAAAAGAACTGTTCACTCATCTCCTAGTTAGTTTATTGAATTCCAGAATACTGAAATGGATATTGCATAAACCATGTTAATTATATTAAAGCATACTTAATAATATTTATATCATTTGAAAATATCCCAGTATAAAAAAAAAAAAACAAAACTATATATATTTTGTTTTGGGGGTTTTTATCACAGAGACATATCCATCCTTTTAAGTACATGTGGAAAGACTGAAAGAGAGAGATAATAAAGGGGGAAAAGGCTAGTGCGCAGCATTGCACATTATATTCATGTCATTTAGACGCACAGAGAGAATGACACAGTGTCAAATCTGTGTGACAGAATTAGGTGAGTGTTGAGAGGGGGCCAGCAGGGGTAGTGGAGATGCTCAGGGCACACACACACACACACACACACACACACACACACGATCACACATGCATATAGTGCATAAGAGCATTTTCATTTCATACACACACATCTAACACCTCTCATGAATTCTGTATAAAATGCCGGACCACTGGTCAAGTCCATTTACCTGCAGTGAAAATCTGTAAGATAATCTGCTTGATATACAATCAGAGAGCTTGCAGCACCTCCAAAATGCAATGGGGAAACGGGAAGAGCAACATTAATGTTTTAATTTATTAAATGCTTAACTATGGGTAAGATCTGCTATTACGTTTTTGCTATGTTTTGTTCTTTATCATTTTAACGATTTTTATGTAACTTTAGATTTTTCCTCTTTTTGTTGTGGTTGCTGCTGCTGCAATAATGTTCAGATCATAGACTACAGACTTAGCTCCTTTACTATTATTTAAAAGCTCATATATAACACTAGGCTATTATTCAAAATTTAAACTTTATTTCTTTCATTCTTTCTTTCAGTATCTAATGTCATCTTGTAAATATATGAACGACTTTATCAGGTCTTTTGCGAACCTTTTTCATATACAATATAGGCTTTTGTATTTGGATTGTTTTATTATTATTTATATTATTATTATGTATATGCATTTTTGACCACTTCAACATTTTAACATGGGGCATCTCTGACCATCTCTCTTCACATAAGAAAGAGTAAAAGCAATTTCTGACGTTGAGTCTTGGTAAAGAAAAGAAACATATGAACAGACTGCTATCCTGTGGATGGAAAAAGAATTGCACTTTTATTTATTTATTATTTTCTTTCCAGCTGAAACTAGAACAATAGACCGGTTAAATAAAATAAATAAACAAATACACAGAGTCCGTATATCTTGTGATTTAATTAAATACAAATCAAATACTGTATATACATTATTTTGCATACATTCAAAATCACATAAGAAAAATGTTAGTACTAAATGGCTTGAATGATGAAAAGTCTTTTAGGTTAGGACTACATTTTGATTGTTTTATTTTTTTATAACAATCTCACTCTTTCTATAATAATACATACAGTCAATACTATTTTTCAATAACAGCTAACAATATAACGCATGGCTATGCAATGTCTAGCATTGTGTAGATATTTGTGTTTCTTGAGCTAACTGCAACTTTGTACGCCAAACTCTCACCTGATTTCTATACAGGACTGACATCTAGTGGACTATCAAACATTAACACTTGCACACATTTCTCAAATACAGGCGACAGAAAACAAAAACAGAAAAGCTTATTCTTTGAGATAAATGTAAAAATGTATTACAAAAATGTAGCTTTTAATATTTAATCTCTCTATCATGCATGGCACAAAGCCGTCAATTCCTGTCTAATACACAAAATAAAATGCGGTACTTTTGACTAGGTCCATTTTGATCTTAGAAATATTAGTGTACAGATTTGAACCTAATAGTTACAAAAGTGTACATTTTCAAAAGCTGTAGCCCTAGTGACAGCTTTTTGTGTGTAGAGGTAAGCATATCTAGTAGGTCTGATGTGTACAGATTCTGACATTTCTAATAGCCACTGAAGTGTAGTGGGCATTTGGTGAGTTTAGTAACAGTAAGTGTGACGAAAATCATGCAAATGCATGGGGTACCGATGTGTCCCTGCAGGTACAAGCTGTTAACTGTTAACATTCTACATCATTTGCATCACAGCATCACTTATTAGTTACTGGCTAATTATGGCTTACATGCATTGAAGATACAGCAAAGAATAGCACATATGACCAAACAGCTTTCACACATAAGGGATCACATACATTTCCACCAGGTAACAGAGAGAGCATTTACACATGCGTTTTTTAAGCCAATTATGAAAAAGTTTTTCTGAATGAGTCTAACCTTTTTCTTTGCAAAAATATATATTTGTATATATAATGCCTGGTAAAGCATTTATGAGTGCAGTACTGCTTTGTACTCACAAATTCTCAAACTCCAAATTATGTGCAGCCTAATGGTTACCCAGCTGATGTGCCTTTGTATATTAAAACTAACAACCATCAGCATAATGACAGCTTAATTCTTTGCATAAAAACATATAAATGAATTAATTAAACACTATTTAATTACACACTAACCGAACACTGGGTTTATTACAATTTTAGATTGACGTAATATTCATGTGGTTCTGCATTTTTTCTTGACAGAATTACAGTCGTATCGACTAAAATGTGAAGACGCATTTTGCACAGGGGTGGTCACTGGTGGAGTGAACTGTGAACAGCAATAAAGCATAGCTAAATGTGGTCCAGACTAACCTTACAAACGAATGACTTACTAAAGGTACACTTAACTAAGAATGTTTCGGGAAACACATATTAACAATAAGAACAACATCAAATTATGAAGGTCTAAGGTCTCATGATCTGCACCTCTGTGGCTCTCTCCCACGGCCACCGGAGAGAACCTTCTCCTGAGTACTAACAGTCTTGGACTACATTTTCCATCATGCAATTTTTTCTCTGATTGTTTGCTGCCTGCATTTTGACCCTTTGCCTGTGTACCTCGACCTTGATTGTTTTACTGCCTGCCTCGACCCACGCTTGACACTCTTTGTGATTCTGCCGTTGCTTTTGATACCCCTGTCTCTGTTGTCATCACTGCCTGACTATTTTTATTAAAGAGCTAGCAAATAGATCAGACCGTCTTTGACTCCTCGTTACATCAAGAAACACAGCTCTGTTCTCCACTGACAATCAGGACAGATCCACCATCTGATCTGGATGCAGACTTCATCCAGGTGGCTATGGTGACCTCAGAATAAGAAAGAAACAGACTAATATTAGCATAGAAGCATTAGCATGCTTCTTATGCTGTAACAAGTACATTGTGCGTTATGGGAAGTGTTCCCAGTTCCGGTTTGAACTAATTAATGCCGTCTAACAATCCTTTAACAGATCTGAATATTAGAAGCATATTAGTGTTTTATAGATTGTTTTATATTTAGGCTGATAGACTGTGTCTTTAATATAGATTTCAGCTGACAGAGTCGGTCTGCCTTCTACTAACTCTATATCGTGCTGGTCTCCCAACAGACATTCTACTGACTATAAGTAACTTTGCAAGTAAGTGTCATCTTATTCTAACTTATACTTAGCATGAAATAAACGACCTCGCTCGTTTTCCTGTTTTAATGTGGACATGGGTCCAATTCATGTTTAAGGAGTATCTGGCATGTATTTCTGCTGAGCACATATTAGTGGAGGGTATTTCTTTGTCATGATATTTACGTGTCTCCCCTTTCGTGTGTAAGATGAGAAAGCTGAAACCTTTTTGTGTTTTTGTTTCTGTTCTATTTTGTGACCTATCTGTGGTCCTAAAAATGGCCCACCAGACCTCCATTAAAACCTATCCAGTCAAGAGTTTTCTGACTCTTAAGGTGGTGCTGTTGAAGGTTCTAAGGTGCATTGTTTGACTTTGACTTTAGATGCAGATCACACTCTACCTGAAGTGTGGCATCATCCTAGGTTTTACCAAAACGGCCGTCTTCAAAGATGTTTGTTTTACAGCAGAAGAACACTTTTAGCAGGTTTTAAAATCTGGATATGGATTTGACTCCAGGTTTAAACAGTTGTAATTCATATTTAGTGTCTCATCTAGTCTATATGGAGGCATGGGCTGGTTGAATAACTGTCGCTCATAGCTTTGCATGGATCAACAGCTGAATGAACATATGAAATAGTATTGGCATCACACAGTTATCACCCTTGGGGATGATCCCATAGTATAAGCTACCCAGCAAGAAAAAGTCATCATAAATAATATTGAATTTGGTTACATGGCATTTTTTGGAAAAATAACTATATGTGTGAAATCACGTTTACAAGGTATTTATTTTTGTTTCTGACCAGACCAGACCAGTTATGAGCATAGCCTTAAAATTGTTTACTTGTAATTTTCACCCAAGCAGTTTATATCAAATGCATACGAACTTTTGAAACATTTAAATAACATTTATTTATTTTTTATTTAATTATTTTTCAGAATTATTAAATAAAGCATCATTTATTATGGCAAAAAAATAATTTAAATGTTTTAAACATTAATTAATTGCATTTTACAATATGTCATACAATATGTCACACAATCTGTTAAAGGGATAGTTGATGAAATTTCTTCTTTCAGATTAATCCGAATTTGTTAAGACCCTCCAAGCCTTTGAATGGGTTTAAATGGGTGATAGCTGTTACACTTCATAAGACATGAAATGCAAATATTCATAATAAAACATCTGTGGGTGAATAAAGTCATCCTGCAGCGAATTCATGCGTTTTTGTATAATAAATATACATATTGCATACAAAACTGCATCGATCTTCTTTTACCAGTGTCCGTTATAACTTCTTGCACATTACGTTCAATATTTTTGTTATGCAGTTTCATTTTTTGTTATTCAGTATATGTGTTGCATGTGGTCATTATATGGAAAATATGTAATGCCATACTTGTTCATTTTTATTTCTTTCTATTTACATGTTTCTGTTTACTTTTCTTTTCTGATCGCACTGTAGGGGTACAATTCACACTTTTACTATTAACCCTAAACTTAGTTAGCTTAGTTGGTTAGTAACGTAGTTGTTAAGTTTAAGTATTCGGTTAAAGAATCTAAAATATGTTCATGCAGAATAAGGTGTCAATGTGGGCTTTAGAAGAACTAATGAACAGCCAACATGCAACTAATATGAATGCTAATAGCAACTAGTTAATAGTGAGGACTGGCCCTTAAAATGAACTGTTACCTTTTCAACAGCAGAGGGCGACAACAGTACATGTTAAAGCTCAGCTACCCTTAACCCATATTTATAGTTTCAGTTATAAATACAAAGCATGAATATGTAAACTTTTATGTTATAAAAGTATAAACGTGTAGAATAACATAAGACATTTTTTTCTCAGATCAGATGTCCTGGTTGTCATTCTAAGATAACCTTATTCTCCAAAAAAATAATAATAATAATAAATAAAAAGACTCCAGTAGGAACAGTTTATTGGTCAAAGGTTGCTTTTATCTTTTAAAAGCAACATTTATCATTGAGAGAAAAGATAGAAGGCTAATAATGGATTTAAACTCAGCTGAACCATATGGCAGATCGCTGCTCAAAAGACTTTTTTTTTCTGTTCTCATTTGATTTTTAAATTGACAAATACAAATTGGACTACCACACTTAAAATCAATTAAGGCTTGCATAGTATTAATTCCAATTTTCCCCTCACAATCTTATCAGACGTACATTTTAAAACTTTTGCAATGTTTGTTGTGTAGTAAAAAAAAGAAAAGAAATTACACTTCATTTGCGGGTCTCTTAAGACACCCGTTCAATTGTCTTCCTTCTGTGTATGGTGTGAGACGACATCACTGAACAATGCCAGTGAAGACCGCACAGATCATCATCTTGTAGTTCATATTGTGCTGTGTTGCTTGGAGGCATAATATACAGTATTGAAAGATGGTTATTTTTCACTCTATTTCCAGCAGAACAACAGAAACAGCTGGAACAGAGTTTGTGATTTGGCAAAAAGTCATTTTATTAACACTAAATTATTAAAACACTAACATTTATTAGAATAGTAAACACTTAATTACTATTAATTATGACTTTTCCCATAATAAATTCCAAATTTTCTGCTTATTGATATTTAGTAAGGTAGTCGTTAAGTTTAGGTATTGTCTAAGTTCAGGGATGTAAAATAAGGTTATGTAGAATAAACCATTAATATGTGCATAATCATTACTTATAAATGGATAATATTCTAGTAATATTATTGTCACGCCATCACTCCCTTCATCTGCTGATCCTGTCACCTGGTCACGTTCACAATCACCAGATTTCTAATCACTGGAAGCCGCTGATTCCTTGTGTTAATAAACTTCCTTCTTTACCAGAATTCTATATCCTTGGCCAGAGTGTGATGATTATGCTAATAAGCAACTATTTATGAAACCCTAAAAGGACTTATGTCCATGCGCAGGTGCATATTTAGTTTTTTTTTTTTTCTTTTGCATCTTCCATTTTACATGTATGTGTCTAGATGAGCTGATTCTGTAGTCACACATAAATTAAAGTCTTAATAAATATGTACACGTCAAGAAAACACTTGAAAAATAATCATTGTGCAACTGTGATAATTTACCGTATCTGAACACGTATGTAACAAACGAAAGATTCTTCCATCATCCTAATGAATGTATTATCTTACATACATTTAATTATTACTTGTTTTGAGAACAATTTAGTTCTCATAGCATAACAAATATATGAAAAATTTTATTACATTAAATGAAGTAAACAAAAAACTGTAAGCATCATTTGGTGTCCATTCTGAAGGAGAGCATAAACAGTGAACAAAACTACTAGAGAGTGTGACAGAAAGACAGGAGGGAGAAAAGGATGAAGTTGAAGTCTATGGGAGGGTGAGAGAGAGACAGATTAGTGAGGGGTGGGGTGGGGGGGTGATTTACAGGAACGGGCACAGAAAGTGATGGAGACCTTACGAATGTGACGTGATGCATTTATGTGAGACCCCACCAATAACCTGATAAGGAAGCTCTTCACCATGTTGCTCCTGACAGCTGATGATGACTCCCTGTGTGCTGAAAGGCAGCATGTCAAGATTCGGTCCTTGCCATAAGAAAAGAGCTTATTGTCAGGGTTTACAGCACCTCCTAAAGGATTTAAGAACACTTCTCAGACTGCACTGCTACGCTTTTATTTTTTATTTATTTTTGCATTATTATTGCTATTATTATTTATTCATTCTTTCATTGTAAGTTTTGTACAAACATTCTGATCCAGTACAGTACATGGATCTATAAATACTGTAGTATTTAATGACACAAAAATTCATTTGAGGAAATATTGTGAAAAAATAAATTGAACCATTGTAAAAATTTATTAAATATTTGATTTAATTTGCTGATTTACAGTTTTATTATTTTACGATTATGCTGATTAGATAACAGGATAGTATGCATTAGTATTAAAGGTGATTGTAATGTGGCATTAAGAAGAACCACCTTTGGGCAGTTATCTTTTGCTTTTAGAGGAACACATGAATGGAACAGACTCTCAGTATTGCCAAAAGAATTAAAACATTGGACAGGACACTGTGTTTTTTTTAAAAAAGCTGAAAATATGGTTATTGACCCATCAAAATCCTGCTTGTAAGTCTCTGTGGATTATTAAAAGACCTGTTTATTGTGAAGTATGATCTTTGTGCATTATCTTCTGCACCACACTGTGACAGAAAACTAGACCTTAAAGTAAAGTGAGTGGAGTGTTTCCCCATCCTTTTTTTCCCATTTTTTGTCAGTTTTTATTTTGCATTTTTCCATCATGGATGATCCCATCTACTGCCTGGAATATCTGGTGAAGGTCACTCAAGGGCCATACCAGACTGTTTCTGGCCATGGCAACACAGCAGCTTCCCGGACAGAGTGCTCTGTGCGTTCTACAATGCCAGTTAGAACTCTGCGTACACAGCACAGCATACGCATGCATACCAAGCCCACCACTGACAAAGGGGCAAAGCCTGCTGTGATTGCATCTAGGCCTGTGAGGAAAGAGATTTAATAGACTGGGAAACTGAACTGGAATTTGATCCTGCCCCTTTCCTCCCTCCTTTGTCTCTTTTGGTTACGTTACAGCCCTCCTTCATCTCTGCTGGTTTCAATGAGCGAAGAAGGGGCTCTCCAGTGCCCTCTCCAGTGCCAGTGCCTGCTCCTCAAGAGTTCCTCAAGTGTTAAAGCCAGAGGAAATTAAAAAATGTACACCCTCTGACCCGTCAGTTCTACCCTGACTCCTAGCCCCCTCCTCTCCATAGTGGCCCATCGTTCCACCAGATCCACGGGGTTGCCTCATACTTTCAGCTCCACCTTAGTCAGTCGTTAACTATCCACCACCTCAGGATTCCATTCTCTGTCACTCTCCTCCTTCCTTCCAGCTCCATCTCAGTCCTCTGTCGCTCCCGTGCGGCCTTCTGGATCCCTATCTCGGTGGAGATGGATCGGTCTCACAGTCCAATGTGGATTGAATCTTAGCATGGTTCAAATCATATTTATCTGACCACTATCAATTTGTAGCAGTAAATGACGAGGTATCATATCGCTCACAAGTGAAATATGGAGTACCTCAAGGCTCAGTACTAGGGCCATTACTTTTCACACTTTGCATACCTCTGGGAGATACACTAATATTAGTCTGTTTCTTTCTCATTCTGTTTCTTAGTTTGCATCCAGATCAGATAGTGGATCAGCACCCAGAACACCGAGTTGATCCCCGTGGACAGATCACAGGAACCAGACGTACACACACACACTATAAGTCCTTTGCATAATCTGACATAGTTGCTTTTTAAATTAAACTGGAAATTAAGTGCTGGGCATCTTACACAAAAGAGAACTAGCCCCAACTGGAACCTAACTTTTATTAAACTCAATTTTACAAAGCAAAACTGAATCATACTGGATATAATGTGGTGTTTTTTTTAAAACAAATAATGTTGTTAGAAATCTCTTCAAAAGCGATTAACTCTCCCAGTTCACACAACTGTCTACAAAAATTACACAGTGAAAAGTAATTTTTAATAAAAGTATTGTAATGCAGCATTATCTTCTCCAACATCAATCTTCTTTAGTTCTTGAGGACAGTGCACTTATATCATTACTTTATTTCTGGAGAATGAGGTCTAGTTGGAACGCTGATATCTTGAGTCCTCTACAAATCTGCAGTCCTGCTTTTGGCATGTTCTTCTTTTTATTTTACCCTTGAGGTGGGAGAAAAATTGAGTCTCCCATCTGGTACAGCAGACAGGCCCCTTGTAACTCTCCACTGAGCGTGTCTGTGTCTCTGTTGTACACGTCATACTGCCTAAAGCTTAGAATTAATGCATACACATCAAGCTGTACAGTGTTATGGATTTAGGGGTGGGGTTATTCTCTTTTTTTCCTATTACTGTGTTTCAGCAATTGGCTAAGGCAAATACATATGTGATAATGATCATCAACATGTGTTTTCAAAAATGGCTTGCTTAATTAAGAATTTAATGCAATTCCCAAACCTCCCAAAACCCAGAAACAACTATTGTATGTAAACAGTTTAAAACTGAGATGACTTTACATACTGTCACGTCTCCGGACTGTTTATTATTGTTTTTGTCACGTGTCATGTGCTCTGTGTGCCCTGCCTTTTAGTTCTAGTTAATTGTATAATTGTCGTCAGCCGTGTCTCGATAGTTTAGTCAATTACGTTGTGTATTTAGTCCTGTGTGTTTTGAGTTCACGTTTGTCCGATCGTCAATGTGGTTTATGTTCTGCCTGCCTGCCTGCTTGCTTGTATATATTTATTTTTCCCGTTAAGAAGATTAAACCTGTTTAAGTTTATTTCTCTTCTCGAGTGCTCCTTCCCTGCGTCAAACCACCAAACGTGACACATACCATGCTACTTTCATCTAATGTTTTCACAATGAAAATGCTTCGTTATTTTTATTCCATATATGTATCTATATGTCATATCCCTCATGTATGCTTTTGAATGAAGTTTTTATGCTACTTCATCTTTTGACCAATTAATTAACACCACTTTTCCAGTCATATTTGAATATTAGATTGGGTAACATTTTATTTTGATGGTTATTGTTATTTGAGTGTTTCCTGTGAGGCTAATATTGGGGATAATGTGAGCTTACTTTCAACTGAGAAAAAAACCCGATGTCTATTATATAAACCCAGACCTAAATCTAGGGCAGTTAGAATGTTTAAATACTAAAGTATGATATATTTAGTATGTCAGTTGAAGAACCATCATAATAAAGTGTAAAATGTGCACTATTAGATTAAGGTGCAAATGTCAATTTAGAAATGAACTGTGAAGTCTAGGCAGATGTAGTGTTTATCCAGATGTTCATCCTCTCTTGTGTCTAGTATGTTGCATCTATTGTGTCTTATAAGCAATGTCTTATAGTATGCCAAGAGCTGTTTTTGAAGAAAGAGCTGATGTCGATGTTTGAATCTGAAATAGTCTTGACTAGCTAGCTTTTTTTTTTTTAAATAATGCATTGTATTATGCTAGTAAAATGCATTACATAGTTGTACTGGAGATTGCAGGGGCCTCATTTATAAAATGTGCATACACTGTGCATAGAGTGTATGTACGCTTAAATACACAACAGAATTAATATTTCTAAAAACATGGAAAAGTGCTTAGCATCTAAGCAGATGTACACAATTTTTATTGTTGGAATATTGAAGGTTTTTTGAAAATGTAAGCTGTTCTTGCAGCTCTAAATTATGATAATTGGGGATATTTTATGTGTTAAGAATATTAATTAGGAGTTGTTTACAAGCAGAGAGCTGAAACCATTCATTTGTGTAGAAGTTTAAGATCATTTGCAATTTTCTAGATTCACAGAAAGGAGGCGTACGCACGATTTCTGACGGTACGTTCGTTCTATGAATCGCACATACGCATTCCGGAGAAAAGATCCTCCTAGGATCAAATTTAGTATGGTTTCTGCACCACATTTTATGAATGAAGCCCCAGATCCATACTCTCTGGGCTATCTCAGTATAGTGGCCTAATTTCTACAGGTGGTCACAACAAGTCCAACAAGTCCAAGGGTGTTTTTCTGAGCTGAAAGAGTCAGAGTCTCCCTATCAGCATGGGCTGGCAGATTTTGGTGCTGTTATTCTTTCATTATTGTAACAGGAATATATTGCAAGTTATGAAGACTAGTATTCAGGAAATTAAGAAAGAACCATTTTGATATGAGTGGCTTACATTAAAGGGAGGTTTGATCATAGGGCATGCACAGAACAGTATGCAAGATTAAATTCTAAAGAAAGTAAATGGTTAATAATGTTGAGTGGAATTTCTGTGCAAAGCATTTGTGATAGACGTAGCGTCAGACCTGATATACTTTAAACAAAGTTCTATTTCATTCTTTGTTTGAGGGCAAAAAGAAGTTTGAAAAGGCTGAATAACTGTATACTGTCCCTGGTATACTGCATCTGATGTTTCTTTACATTGCTTTTTGCTGAACTCTGCATCATTGCACAAACAAGAATTTGCCAACTTTTATCACTGCTATATTCAGAACCACAGTACAATCACCAGCCCCCTCACAAGTCTGCTTAAAAATAAGCCCAAGGCTCTGTCCTGGACCCTAAAATCTGCAGAAGCCTTTGTCACACTTGCTTCTGGTTGCCTGATATGGCAAGGGATATGAGAAGGTACGTCCAGGGATGTGAGGAATGTGCTAATGTCCAAGAGCCTTCATCATCTACCGGCAGGAAAACTCAACTTACCCATTCCTAACCACCCATGGTCACACCTAGGAGTGGACTTCATGACCAATCTGCCCCTATCTGATGATAATACCTGTGTTCTTATTGGTTCTTGTGGATAGATTCTTCAAGTTCTATGTCTCCTTCCTTTGAAGAGACTCTCCCACGGCCATGGAAACTGCTGAACTCCTGTTCAACCAAATATTCAGATATTATGGAATTCCTGAAGACAAAGTGTCAGAGCAGGGACCGCAGTTCATCTCACAGATATGGAAATCCTTTCTCTTACTCCTAGGTGTGACACTAAGACTCTCCTCAGGCTACCATCCTCAATCTAATGTGTATAAATCAGACATGATTTGTGACAATGTGCAACACAGCAATAACTTATTAGACTATTTAAACAATGACTAAATTGCCTATAAACGTTTTCTGTGTTATCTGTCACATTATTTTTTCTCAAACAGTATGTTGTGCTCTTTAAGGACTGTCAGATTTATCAGCTTCAAGCAAAGTCTTTGCATTCAGTATGTGTCTATAGAAGGTAGGTAGCTAACTTTAACTAGTTCACATATTATGAGGTTCATACTGCCTCTGTTCCAGTTGTACTTTATTTAGTCCACTTTAGCCATTATGCTAACTATAAGTAACTTTGCAATTGCATGCCAGCTAACTGCAATTAATTAGCAACTATGTCAACTAACTCAATTATGGTTAGTAGAATGTGTTACTTGAAGAATAGAATGTCTGCTGGGGTACTAAAATGAAATAAAGTGATAGCAAATGTTAAGCAGACAGTCTACTCATATTTTGAAAACAGAATGGCTTTTTTACTCCAGTAATCCCAGTTTGCAAAGTGTTTACTTTTTTAAAAATAAAATAATGGAAATGCTTCCAGTTTCCACTGGAAAACTGCACAGGAAACTGGAGTACCTGGAGGAAACCCACACAGACACAAAGAAAACATGTAAACTCCACACAGAAAGGCTTACTGGCTCAGGTGAGAATTGGAACACAAACCAGGAAAAAATGCACACTTTCTTTCTCCATGTAAAAACAAACAAAATAAACTCACTTACTGTAAATGTTCAGTGTCACACAAAGAGGAAATTTTTGCTCAATTATCTTAAACTCTTGATAATTTCCCATACTAGTTACCTAGCAACCAGCAACCATAAGTCCTCGCCATTCTAATATATAGACCTAATTTGAATTTGATTAAAGAAACCATATAAGCATTTCCCTCTCTCTCTCTCTCTCTCTTTCTCTCTCTCTCTCTCTTTCGCTCTATTTGTCAAGCTACCCTTGTGAAAAAGAAGTATGCTTGTAAAAGTATTTTAGTTATGATACTTACCTAATAATGGTTGAAGTCATTGTAAGCTTCAGTGTTTTGAATAGCAATTCTTCTTGATGGATTTAACACTTGAGTACTAGTAGGTTACATCAAATTAAAATTTAACTTGAAGTATGTTTTAAAGTTTTATGTTTTAATTATCTTTTGTGCTTTAGATAAGTAGTATGTTGTGTAAAATGAAATTATTTGCAACATGGTAAAGGCTTTTTAGATTAAATAAAACATATTAAAACGTATTTCAATGAAGAAGCGCACCAGTTAGGTTGCTTTGAGAACCGCTCTCCTGAAGAGGATACAAAAAGCTTTGACTGAAACTGTAACACTGGAGATATGGAAACATAAGGTGGAGGATCCACTTTTAGTACTTTTTTTAAACAGCATAACAAAGGACTTACAAAGGGAAAAATAGCTAGAAACACAGAAGAGAAGAAACATCAGGAAACAAAACTGACATTGAAGAATTCAAACACAAGGATATATCAATATATATAAACCAATCACTATGACATTAAAAAAGTAATCACATTAAGAAAAAGCAGAAACACTGGGAACACAACACCAGGAAGAAGGTCTAGAGAGTGAGACGAAGTGGCTATAGCCAGTGCAGAGCAGGAAGGATGGATTAAAGACCACCAGAGTGTAGCAGGTTGACAGGGACTTCATGAAAAACCACTATGGTCATGTCAAGGCAAAGAGGGAATTCAGGAATGGCCTCCTTGGCAGAAAACATTTAAAAATAAAAGTTTTTGAACATAAAACAGTGGAACACAGACTGGGAATAGTGACAGTAACTTAACAGCTGGGTTGTTATACATCTTCCACTCCCTTCGGTGGGAGGGAGACAAGGATATAGTTTCGGCTGTCAGTAAGACTGACACAGCCACTAATGCAAGGCCAGGTAATGCAAAAAAACAACACTGGGAAAGAGAGAAAAAAAACGCAGCATTTGGGTAGAAAAACATAACTCAACATTTTTAGTGTGCACTTATTTGGATGTGTTGACTAACATAACACTAAAGTACTTGAGTGCTCCCTGTTTTCTGCATCTTTAAAAGCAATCCTTGGTCTCAAAAGTCTATAGAAAGAAATAAGCAGAAAACATGAACTGTGTCATGCCGCCTCTCTGATTAGGACCCATGATATCATCCTAACCTTCTCTCCCCCACCTTATATTCACTATAAAATTAAGTTAACTGAAATAAATAAAAAAATAAATACATAAATATGTATACATTCATTATATGACGATACATGACATTATACATTAAGATGAGGATTATTTTGAAACATAGAAATGATATGAAATAATATGAGTAACTTCAGCGTACCTTGTAAGAGAGTGTCCGGGGAACCTGTTCCATAGGCTTCTTTTATTTCCCCCTTGGTGAAATGGATTAAAGGTTAATTGCCTGACCATTACAGATGCATGAGATCTACTTAGTCCAGTAGAACACTATGACTCATTGCCTGAGTCACTGACTCCCCTGAGATTTGAGTTTAAATTGGGTACCAAATTACCAAAAAGGCTTGGATTCTGATTTGTTTAAAATGGAAAAGGTGGAGCGGTATGAGTACAGTTTGAAACCAGTTTAAGGCAATAGAAAAAATACAAACAAACAAAACAAATTTTAAAATCGGCTTGCCACTGAAATGTCATAACATTATCATTAATCATTAAGTAATAATTACACAGGAACAAATGAGTAATATAATATTTACGCTTTAGTAACTTAAACTAACAATAAAATCCAATTACTTAATTTGTTACATTTGTTGGTGCACTGTTAGCTAACCAGTAACTACTATTTTCCATACCTTCTTTAAGGTAAATAATGCTTAATGCTTAATTAATCCTAATGTCAAAGTCATGATGACCTACTATTAATTACTTCAGTATTGCCAAAGGAATAACCAAATTAGCATTTGTGGTAGGTTATACATGATGATCCAAAATGTTTGGTAACATTTTAGTACAGGGACTAATTTTTACTATTAACTAGTTGCTCATCAGCATGTAATCAACATATGGGTTGTTTATTGCAGTATAAAGCACATATGCATTACCATATTCTGCATTCCTAATCCTAGCCAATTTCTAAACTTACCAGCTACCTTTCTAAATATTAATTAGCAGCAAATTAGGAGTTTATTAATGCAAAGTTATAGTTAATGGTTTGATAGCAGTGACCTTAATTTGACCTTAAAATGAAGTGCTACTAAATGTTTTTGTCTCTCTGAATCTCAGCTACCAATTTAGTGAGAAGTGTGGATGATTTACTCATTTGTTACTGTTTTAAAGATGGAGCTGTATTTTAAAGTGTTTTTGATGTTAGTAAGGACCTTTTCTGTAGAGCGAGTACAACTACAGTATGTACCAGCAGAGGTCTCTTACTCTCCCAACAACATAAAAAATTCATAGAGCTGGTCTAAGAGACAGGGATGGAGTGAATACAAAAGAGAATGTCTCTGGTAAAAGTACATAACCTTATAGGGTTGAAGACTCTCTAACGTCTTCTATTATGGGATATTGGTCTGTTGTTTAAATGTTCATTCATCCATAATTTATACTACATCCACAGAGAAGTGTTTTGGAGACTTTCAAGAAGAAAGATTTAGCTTCAAGAGGGACTTATGTGTATCAGTATGCTCTTCATGGGATAGTATAGAAATGACTTGAAAATAATATGATGTAATCACAGCCATGCTGTTTCACATGACTATGAGTTTGACATGGCACAAGTGCGTAAATAAATAAGAAACAAGATCATGGAAAATATATATTGTGTGTGGCATTGCTTCTTACCTCCATGGGATCAAATCTTAAGTTACCAATATAACAAATGAGCCCAAGCCTCTGTTACTAACTTGACAACAATGTCACTTTAGAACTAATAATGAAGGAATGCAAAGAATGTTTTCACACCTGGCGAGTTTCCCCCCTTAGCTCGGTTCGTTTTGACATATGTGAACACAGTAATCCTTTCTGTGAAAAGAATGAGCTTTGTTGTTTTGCTAATACCTCAAAATGAACCTGTGAATGCCTGTGGGTGAGTATGTCTTCGCCATTCAAAATCAAAGCACACTTTTCCACTTCATATTGACGTCTTATTGCTGTTTTTCTAGTACGGGCATTATAAAAAATGTTTTGATGAATAATCCTGGACTCCTGCTCAAAATGCTGACCTAATATATAAAACGACAGCTAGGATGTTGTTCTATTCTGATAAGTGACAGCTAAGTGGAAAACTGGAAAATAAACCATATAATTTCAATCAATGAGAGAACAGTTTACTTGCATGTGACTTGTAATAACAAAAACCTAGCCATTTGAAATCAAACCACACCAAGAATAAAGAGCAACATTGTAATAATTTTAACCTCTGTTTCAGAAACAAAACCATCGATCTACAGGTGTAAAAAAACCCTAAGTTGCTTAACTGAAGTTAAAAGCTTATTGTATTATGTAGAGTACGGTATTGTGAAAAGAGGTAAATGAATGAGTGTGATCACTATATCTGTTTCACTTTATATGCTTGTGTCTCTACTCTAGTTGATGGGCCACGTTAAAGACAGTGATTGAATGAATCACGCTCATAAGCTTTTTCACTCATAAATTGAATGTAATTTAGTGTGAAATGCTCAAAGTACTGGTACTTTTCTCCCAAACCAGTCCATTGTTTTGTTTAATAAATATATGTAATTTACTTTTTACATTTGTTTGGAATGTTGACAATTAACAATCCGACAGAGAGATTGCACTGTTTGTGAATTTGTCAACATGTTCAGCTCATATTATTATTATTATTGCCCTCAAAACCATAGATAACATCCTGGACCCTTTTATGGGCTTTTTGTTATTTTATTATTCAGATAGGACAGATGAGAGAGGAAAGGAAAGAATTGAGTAGAGAGAGGGGAGCAGGATTGGCATAGTTGTGCTGTACAGTATATTTCAGTGAGCTGATCACAAGGCTATCAGCACTAACATTCTGGGCTTTTGAGGAGCCTTTACTGATAAACAGGTTAAATATAGTTAGAAAAAGTGTAAGTATATGAATGGGCTTTAGAGATAGGGAGAAGTATGTTGCTAATAAGGCAGCATATATTTATGGGACAAGGTGCCAGGTCTGAAGGGAGAGAAGGAAGACTCCTATCAGGCACAGCCCAGACACTACTCCAATTAGCCTGAACCGTAGGGGTGGTGGAGGAGCCAGAGTATCCAGGGGAATGGCGTTCTAAGCCGACACCGACACCTTCCCAGCCTTCCTTAATTACCTGATGTTACCCAATACATGGGAGGACACGGGATCCAAGCAGAGACTGTAAATTCTTGCAAAATTGTTGGGTGTCACCCAACCCACTGCTCTACATATGTCTGCCAAATAGGCGCCATTTGCTAGCGCCCAAAATGAGTGGGCTCTCACCCCTAGGGGGCAAGGCCCTCCTTTTTATTGATATGCCAAGGTGATGGTGTCTACCACCTAGTGGGCCTACCTCTGTTTGGAGACAGCATTCCCCTTCTGCCGTCCCCCAAAGCAAACAAAGAGCTGCTTGAAATTCCTGAAACTCCTGAATTCCAGAAATTCATGAACAGGACACAGCAACAAAAGAGTCGGGTCCCACTCCTCTGAAAGTAGAAGGGGACAGCCTCTGTTCTAACTGACTCTAAAGGAAAGAGCACCACTCAGGATTGGGCATCTTTGGAGGTATTCTAGGCGAGAGGAGCACCAGTCAACAGGCCTGCCTCGTTGGAGAGAGCCCTAGCCTGAGAAATGGTGTCCACTATGGCCTGGGATAGGCAGAGAGGTCTACCATGTCCTGTTCAGAAACCAGACGTGCTGGTTCCACAGATCAGGGACACGAGTGCCAGATTGTGCCCAACCCCTGAGAAAGAAGGTTCCTGCTCAGGGGAATCTTCCAGGGAGGAGTTGTCGAGAGGATCATAACGTCCACAAACCAGATTTGTGTGGACCAGAATGGAGCAACAAACAGAACCTGTTCCTCGTCCTCCCTGATCTTGCACAGGGTCTGTGCAAGGTGGCTCACTGGGGGAAAGGTATACTTGAGGACATCTCAGGGCCAGCTGTGTGCCAGAACATCCATGCTGAAGAGAGACTTGGTTAGGGAATAGAACAACCAACGCAAAGCAAGCAGTACGGCCAGCAACTCAATGCAATTGATGTGCCACTGTAGTCGAGGTCCTGTCATAAGCATCCCAGCCTGTCAAGGAGGCATCCGTGTTAACAATCATGTGCCTCAACACCTGCCCTAAGGGAACTTTGGCCTGTCGGAGCACAGGGTCTGACCACGAGCTGAAAAGGCAGCAACACTCGACGATACAATAACGCTGATCTGGTGAGTGCCACATGCCCATCTCAGGACTCAGCCATGCAGCCAGTGCTTACGTGGTCTCATATGTAACAGGCTAAGGTGGGCTGGGAGTCCCATCTGGAGCCTAGATACCAACTGTCCAGCTGCGAGCGCTTGGGGGATGGTGGGAAATTCACCTCCAGCCCAATGCTCTTGGCTGCCCGGATGAGCATGGCTGTCAACTCAGCATTTGATTCTTTCTTGAGCAGCCACCACGGTGGGGGCGATTGACTTCTCATTCTTGTTTGGAGCCCCAAAAGAAACACTAGTTCTGAGGTGGGACAGACAGGCGCCATCTCCCTGGAGCTCCACTGGGCAACACTGGGAGAAAATAGCTCTTTGATTGCTCTCAATGAGGCAATCTTTTTTCCTGTACTGTTTTCTCTGTAGCCAAGAATTCTCTGCAGCAACTCCTTGTTTCTTCTTTGAGTTGATAAAGCAATCGACTCTGAATAGGGGTTGAGGGCTGCCATCTTATATACTCGTATGTATGGGGGAGGGGCTGGGCATGCAAATACAACTTCCAACTTATGGCATGAAAATACCACTTCCATGCTTATGACTTCCAAGCAGGAAGCAATAAGCTATTGCTTAATTTATTCTGCCGAAATGCACTCTGGGAGTGAGTAAGTGGCTAGATTTCATGAGTCAACCTAACGTAAAGGATCAAGTAACTCCTACTGTTCTTTTTTAGTTACTAGAACTCTTGGGTAAACAATACTAACTAAGCATTTGTCAGTGCAACATACTATTCCTATTTCATTTTACTTATTTTTTTAAGGGAATCAGTTTTTTGTTTTGTTTTGTTTAGTTTTTTTGAGTAAGCCCAACTAATTAGATTTTACAGTTTAAGATTATATCTGTCACTATTACTTATAAACACCATGTACACTTATTGCAAAGAAAATGTTTTTTGTTTGTTTTTTTGCTTTTCACACTTATCTATTCCTATTTAGTGTAAAACACATCTAAAACCATTTACATTTAGTGCAAATAATGAGTGCATGCTTGAAAGCCCTTTGAATTTCTTAAAACAAAAAATCTTAATGTGTGTTCTGAAGACAAACAAAAATCTTACAGATTTGAAATAACATGAGAGTAAGTAATTAATGACAGAATTATTTATTTTTGGGTGAACTATCCCTTTAAGATAACCTAAACTCACAGAAAATCATAAAACACACTGATTTGGGTAACAGAAAAGAAAACGAGCCCCAATCCTGTGAGTAATATCTGTATTTTTAGAAAACTTGGATTAAAAAGGGTGCTTGTCTTATTTTAGATACTGTGCTTGAATGAGAGCTGTTATTAGCGTGCAATTACCCTCTTTCTCTCTCTCTGATACCATCTGCCCTCTAAATATCACCAACAGATGGGAAGAACAAGCATGATGTTGAGCTTTTGGGCCTGACAACAGAAGCACTCCTCAGGGCTACCACTTTTATAAGCATCAAAACCTAAAAAGTACTGTAAATGATCTGATTTAATATTACTGTCATACATGAATGATCTGTCTAATGCAGCTAGCTATGTTCTACAGCTAAAATGATTCACTGTTTCAAGTCAATCCAAATTAGACATAGTAATATATGTAAGAGACATAGGACACTTAGCAATTAGGAAAAACAATAAAGAATATCTTATGAACAACTGAAAAGTGAAACCTTGGTAGATGAGCCCAGTTTAATGCACAGTTTTGACATGACAAAATAACGACTAAATGAGATTGTTTTGTCAAAAAATATCTTTAAAAATACATTGTAGATACGAAATACGAAACTTTAAGACCAGAATTGCACAGTACTGTACAGCTATGAAAAGCTATTTAATTCTTTGTTTATTTGGATTTCAAAACGTTATTGAGTGTCAGAGATGCTTTTGACCTTGTTTCTATATCTCTTTCTCTTCAGCTGGTCTGCTGCTGAGAGTCTTTTATCTTCTGTTTGCCAGACTCTTTCTACCTGAGTGGAGCAGAGCAAAGCCTTTTTACATGTGCATTGAAAAAGTTTGTATATTTTACAGAAGCAAAATGCAATGAAATGCATCACTAGAGCTGGGCTAAAGCAGCTGTGCTTCCATTTTTTTCTTAAAAACCCCCACATGATTTGAAATACACAAGTAGTATGTTAAGTGTGACATATATTTAACAATTCATTATAGAGAAGCCATAATACAAAAGTATTACTTGACAATATTTATCTATGGAATTGATAATACTTCTTAACTTGTCATAAGAAATAGGCATAATTTTGACTGCATGGGCACTGTCAGATGAGAACAAAACTTGAACTGAACTGAGCTAGATATTTACCACTGTCCTCTGTGTCTGAAGTCATTTCACAACTATTGGGTGTTAAGTTTGGGCAATAAAAGTGCAGTGACATTTTTTTTTTTTTGCAGATGAAACTGTCTATATGGCTGCTTAAGTGGTTAAACATGGAGTACACCCTGATGTAATCACAATGTTTGATGTTTAATTTTCTGAGTACAGGGGCACCGCTATGGTTTCTGGTTGAATATTATATTAACTTGACCCCTCTGTTAAAAAAGGGTCGTTAAGGGATGAGGTTTCCCATTCTGAAAGCATTGTGGAGCATGAGCAAGAAATGACTGTATCTTTCATTTTCAAAATATGGGCAGCTCAGCAAGTCCATTTAAGTGCAGCCTGACACAGAATTGAGAGTTAACACACCCACTTATTAAAGTAATACAATACATTGATAACCAAATGCAGGTGGTGATAAGAAAGTCCCATGATGATCCAAAGCCCATTGCAAGCAGCTTTTAAACTGAAATGTCAAATAAACATTCATTTTAACAACATTACATGTAGCATACAATCCTAATAAATATAACTGATCAGAAAGAAGTAAGAAGAAACAGGTATTTAAAAGAAAAACATCAAATTCAAACAAAATTTGAATGTCAGTTTACGGTTTTCCCTGTAAATTTCACAGCAATTTACCATTAACCATAACATTTTCACAGTTTTTTCACCATTAAAAAAACAGTATTTTTACAGTGTACATAATGTGATATATATAAATAAGATTTGTAAGCATTTTATTATTAAGTATTTACATCCGAGTACTTGGGTTAAATGTGTTTGTGTGTGCACATCTTTATGTGTACTCTCTACACATCATGTGTGTGTTTTTATGTGTGTGTGTGTGTGTGTGTGTGTGTGTGTGTGTGTGTATGTGAAAAAGCTGAGGGACGCAGGTGCACCCCCATCTGTACACTCCACAGTAAAGAGGGCAGCTGCTGTGAATCACATATTCCCCCACGTCTGTGCAGCCTAACTCAGACTAATCACTTGTACATCAGCAAAGCCACATAGAGGTGCTCTCATAAGGGACAGGATGAGGAGAAGAGCGAGATGAAGAGAAGGATGAAAGGGAGATGTAAGGAAAGGCGGAAGTGTGGATAGAATGTACTGAAAGAACATTAGAAGAGAAGATTAAGGAATGACTAATGGTTGGTAATTATCTAATGAGCTCTCAGTCACCCATAAATGATTTGATTACTTTATATTAAACAGTTACAAGTACCATTTACTGAAAACATCTAGATTGCACACACAACGTTTATATTTGATCTGAGATTGCAGAAGATGCCTAATATTTGAATGATTTGAAAAAGGATCGTTAATATGTCATAATCATAAATTCCACAGACATGGTACAATCTATATATGTTTTTGTTTTATTTTATTTTAATGGTATGTCATTGAAAACGTTAGGCCTACTTAAACTTGAAAAATAAAACAATTAATTAATTAAATAATAATAATAATTATCAGCTCATTAAAGGTTAATTATGGTGCAATTAAGGTGCAATTATTTATATCAGCTGCCAGTAGTAACTATAGTAGAATTGCCATGCCATCAATATATCTGTTATATCAGTGAACATTCATTGTAAGTTCATATAAACTCTAAAAAGAATATTTTCGTGGCCACAATGTTATTTAATCTAATGAAAAATTTTGTCTGTCTGATAGGTTCAAATGCTACAATAATTATCATTATGCTGTTTCCAGATGAAACTAATATTATACTGGCTCCATACATTTTTTAACTTGCAATTATTTTTATATCAGTAGCAATTTTTCCACCTTGGAATATTGGTAAAAACATTGGTGCATATGTCACGTTCGTGGTTTTGCGGGAAGGAGCACTCGAGAAGTAAATAAACGTAAACAGATTTAATCCAATAACGGTCAAAATAATACATACAGGCAGACAGGACATAAACCACATGTAGGTAACCTCGACGATCGGACAAACGTGAACTCAAAACACAGGACTTAAATACACAAGGTAATCACTAAATTAACAAGACACGGCTGAAGACATTAAAAGACAATTAACACGAAGGGAAGGTAGGGCACAGAGAGCACATGGCACGAGACAGAAACAATAAACTAGGAGTCCAGAGACGCGACAGCATATTAGTACATAATAATTTTATTAAATCATCATATATGTCAATTTAAAAGCTGTTAAAGTAACTTATTATTGAATGTCAATGCATAACAAAGAGTACAATTTTCTTCATTATGGCAGTTAATTATACCTTTTTTATGCAGCTGACATCTTGCCACAGGACAGCAAGATACAATAACATAAGAAGCTTTAGGGAAAATGCCAGATATCCGCCTGCTTCCTACATGCTGAGTCTTGAGCCAAACACCTGTGCTTCTATTGGAGTGGGCGATTCAGTTTTATGTTCGATCTTTTGTGAATGGAAACTACTTTCAGTGCTTTCGCTGGCACTTGATGAGAGAAATCCTCCTCGATAAAAGATGTAAAAGCAAAACATGTTTAGAGGAAAAGTCTACTCTTGATGCAATGTCTGTCTTGATATTGCATTTCTGCACACTTCCACCTAATTCAGCAGACTCCAAAGGGGTCATTCAAATTCTCTGTCTATAGGACAGGCAGAGCTAAACTAAACTACACTGCATTCACAGCCCAAGTAGATTAGAAAATTTAAATCCATGCAAGTTCCACTCAGCAGTAGGTCAACAAGGCAACAAAACAGGCACACTGACACAAAGTCAACACTCTAAATTTAGCCTTGGATGTTCAGAGCTGTCCTCAATGAAATGAGAAATAGAACTTTTATGAGTGCAAATGAATGGCTGACACATCCAACTATTGGCAGGCAGAGACTGTATGTGGAGTAGACTTAGGATATAGCAGCTTTTGGATGGTGTTAATTTACAATAATTATTTGTATTTAAAATACACTTTATTGCATTTATAATGATAGACAAAAAATGTATGTAGAGTAAAGGTTCCAAAATGTTGTGCCAGCCTTATGTTAATATACAGTACTGTTTAAATTTGTATTGCATTTCAAATGTTGATGTAACAAGCCTGTGAATGTGATACATAAATATATATTTTTTTTTTGTTTCAGTGTGTGCTTCCAACCATGGACTGCGGAATCTATGCAAGTATATTAACATGCAAACAAATGTTGTTTGTCACTTAGATGACATTTATTATGTGTATTTTACAGTTCATGTTTCAGAATTCAGTGAGTATTTACACATTTAGCCACAGTATGTAAAGCAAAATCACCTGTTATCTAACACTCTCAATGTAACAGAAAATGCCTGCGACTTCATATTACTATATATTTATTCTTAATATATGAACAAGCATGCATTTATAAATAATTTTTCTAATAAATATATTATATACTATATATTGTTCAAGTGGCATTCCAGTTGTTTTATTGCACTCTTCATTGTCTCTGTGTTTGTGGGGCTCCAGAAATACAGTAATCATGTGAGTGGTGTGAAGTGACAGCATACTGCGGAGGAGTTTTGTGATATTATTTGGATTGAGGAGGGTTTCTTGCTGTTGTTAGTTTGAAACTTGGAACACTTCACCTCTAAATCACAGTGACTAAAGGTCTAAGTGGATAAAGAACGTTTTCTGTCTCTCAACAGACATTGAAACAAGGTTGATAACAATGCAGCTGGTTTTTTTTTTTTTTATATATATATATATATATATATATATATATATATATATATATATATATATATATATATATATATATATATATATATATATATATATATATATATATATATATATATCATAATGATAATGAACCTTAGTAATATAATAATAATGACATATTTTTATGTGTTAATGTTTTTGAAACATAAAAAATATATATCCATTGTTAGTCATCCTAACCTGGGTATCAAAATATTTTTCTAGGCATAATTAAAATGGGGGTGGGGTGGGGGTGGGGGTCAGTTGGTATGAGCAATTTAGAAGTCAAATGATATTCCCAATATCAGATGCAGGCCACCTTGTTGAAATTACCAGCCACTAATGCTTCCTGAGAATGTGTGAGCTCTGAAATCAATAGAACTAATTAACAAACTGTTCATTAAAGACTGGCGGACTGGTTTTATAGACAAAATTTAATTGGGTATTGGTTTCAGCTTCACTCCTCATTCTTTTCTTCATTGATAATGACCATAGGTCCGCTATGGAGAGTCAAAAGGACTTAAATAACGAAGCCAGCAAATAAAAGAAGTGATTGAGAGTATGATAGTAAGGTCTCGACCTGCCACAGTGACTATTTAGTCATTAGACTATTTAGTGCCACTGCTTCTGGCTGAAGTGGATCTCAATCCACCTGTCATCTGTTCATTTCATACGGCAGTGGTGATCTATAAGGGTGCAGGTGTAAAACACTGACAGCTCCCTTTTTTTAATGATGCTGTGGCTAATGGATGAAAGTGCAGGGATCTCCATGGCAATTCAGGCAAAAAAAAAATCTCTTGGGAGAGAGGTGCTCAGTGAGGGTGCGTTAACAGGATTCAGACACTACCGCAACACTTTAAAGGATCAGCCAATCAAGGCCTCTAATGCTCTGTTCTACTTCACTGACTGCATAGACGCCCTACATTACATTCAAATTCTGAAAGAAATGTCGGCGGCTACGATGCGGGAATAAAATTAACCTTCCTTTAAATCCTTTTCAATAAGGCAGAAGGTGCACTTAAGTCCAAGGTTATTAAAGGGTTGAAGAGGCAGAATCAGATAGTTCATTTCTTGATTCTTCCTCTGACTTATTATGAAGAAATCATTTAATAATGTGAATAGAGTGGATTACATTGAGCCCTAATGTCCTGAAAGCACACCAAAGATATTTTTCAAAGTCCCTGTCAAGTAATGTACTTTAGAAACCATTTGCTGAAAAAGACATTGAAATGTACCGTATTCAAGGTGAAGTGTGTCATTTATACACCTCAGAGAAGCAGCATGTAGTGTAATTACAAAATATCCATCAAAAAAAAGAGTGTTCTGTAAATAAAATGCTGGGTGCTATTAATAAGATGAAAATTTTACATTTACTGTTTTTTACAGTTCTCAGGTTGCAACTGGCACCCCAAACCCCAAAAATTTAAATTCTGTTCTCAAGTAATGTCAAGTATTTTCAGCTTTAAATATAGTGTACATTCATCTGTTTGGTATCACTTTACAATAAAATGCTTTAGAAGTATTTTTCACTGTTATTGAAATGTTAACTAACTGCATGAGAAATACTTCTAAAGCATGTATTAATCATTGAATTTTTTTACTAACACATTATTACAAATAGCCTATTGTTACAAAACATTAACAAAGAATAATAAATACTGCAACAAATGTATTGCTAATTGTTAACATACTCAAAAGGTGTTTATACCAATGTTTGTTTGTATATTTTTATTTCTGCATCCATTCTTTTAAAAAGTACAGCATCAACTTTTTGCAAAGCATCTTCTTCATCAAAATAAAGCAAGACAGCATTCAAAGCACTTTAGGGAGATGAGAAGAAAAAAGGCTATATTTTGGGGTGAACTGTTATAAAGGAAGTGACATATACCAGCTTTTCCAAACTGATTTCTCTATCCCCTCCTTTTCTAATACTCTCGATACATATTAAAGCCATAAAAAGCTTACCACAGTCAAGTATTAATTGATAATTCTCAAAAATGTTTGTTCTGTGTTCAACAGCTTTACTATTCTAAATAATTACTTAACTAATTACGTTTTTATGCTGTAAGAGGATTATTGGCATTACTGGTCTATCGGTTAGCAACCATGCATGGGAAAAATCCAAATAAAGCATGTATAAACACTGAAACAAGGAATTAGTGTAGGTAAGTCTAAACATTAATTTATGACCTTTTTTAAGTTAAACATGCATTGTAACATAAGCTCAGTTAACAGGTAGTATGGCAAACAAAGCAACAGTGTGACTTGAATAACTCCTAATTAGCCACGTAGAAGGAACTGTCCGCTACATCGCCATATGGCTTGGAAAAATGAATATTTGCTAACATTTCCTTGGCAAATAAATATGTACAGCTTGTCATGCCATCAGAGGGAGAGAGATATTTTAACATGCACTTGAGGGTGTCATCCGTACCAGATTGTGCTTGTAGTAACAGCAACCTGAAAGAGTCTGTTCACTGCATGTGAAGCTACCACAGGAATAGACGTTTTGAATTACATTAATCTACTCCATTGGAACTGCATATATGGTTTAAATCTCTCCATATATACATGCTTAACATCTCAGATTATATGAGGGCCCTTTTGGCAGCAGCTGAAAAACACAAATTCTTCTATGTGAAACGATCAGAGTTCATCTTTCGGAGTTTGGGGGGCAGATGCCCATCCATGCGGCCTCCTCCCCCAGCCAGTCTTTGCAGTTTCGTGGCAGGTCCGCAACCGATTTGCTGATGGCCTCTGTGGAAATCTTAGTTGTCTTGGAAACCTGCTTTTCCTCTGAGACCCCAGGCACAGAACTGATGCGTTGGAGCTTCATGGGCAGTTCGCCAAGGCTGTATGTCATTTCTGATGTGGTGGAACTCATTCTCAGGAGCTTCCTGGGTAGCCCGTCTCTACCTGTCATCTTCTGCAACTTGGCTGGTAATTTGGTCGCGCTCTCTGGATCCTCCAGCAGTTCCAGGCAGTCCAGGAGCTGTTCTTCTCTCTGCTGTTGCAGAGAGATGGGGCCATGAGAGGAGAGGACATGAGCAAGGCCTCATCCTGCTCTTTCGCACTGTAGGGAGGTGTGGGAACCTCAAACGTGGCGTGGAACTGAGAATAATCCACTTTAAAGAAGCCCTCCTCCAGAGAGATGACTGGGAAGAATCTGTGGCCCCATAGCACCTCATCCTCTGTGTACGACGTCCTCGCCTGACAAGTCATGCCTATTAGAGAAATATATGAAAAGTGACAGATGGAGAAATGAATGAAGCGGTCAAAGATTAATCAAGCTAACACAATTGGGAAAAGCATTGCTGCACTCTGAAGAGTATCGTACTTCTTTATTGCTATCATTTCCAATAGGATTAAACATCCCTGTATATTCTTGACCCTAGGCTGAACCTTTTGACTTAAAATAAATGCTACTTTTAATCACTTTAAAGTCACTTAATCACTTTGTCGAACCACTCTGTTTGTGCATTTGCATCCCTTTTTTTCAATACACTAAAATTCAGTTGTGTATGACCAGGTATTTCATAACTCGTAATAAATTCAGTAATAATTTGTTTATCAAAATAAGATGATTTCTTAAATATCTTTGCATATGGAATTGTGGTTTGTTTTATCGTCCACACTATGTTTTTGCCTACAGAAATAGAAAAGTTTCAGTCAAACAAAGAGAGCTTCCACGTCCAATTTGAAGCCTATGAAACTGCCATACAAAGTTAACAAAGGAACAAGAAAACAAAAATTCATGCACTGTAGACCATTTTTAGGATAACATTTTCAAGACATGTTTTATTCTTCACCAGTGTTCACACAGAGTTTGAGTTACAAACAGATCATGATAGATTTAAGCTTGTTCTGACATTCCAATATTGGTAATATCTAAGTTCCAGAGATGTAGAGAGGTTTGTCCAGACTGATAGTACATTCATAATGTCACGGTGTGGTACCTCGGGTAGAAGGCAGACAGGCAGGTAAACTAAACCACATAAAATAACGACGAAATCGGACAAACAGAACTGAAACCACAGGACTTAAATATACAACATAAATACTTAAACAAGACACAGCTGAACACGATACGACAATTAACTAAAAGTAGGTCACACAAAACATATGGCACACAACAAAAACAACAACAAAAAGGAGTCCACGTGTGACATTACTCCCCCCTCCTGGAAGGTGCATCCTCGCACCAAAAAAACTAAACAAAAACGGGAACTTGGGAGGAGGATCCAGTGGAGGACGGGCCCCCAGGAGGGGGTCGGCAAACAGAGTCGTGGGAGGAGCCAGGAGCAGGAGGAGATCCAGAGGACCCAAAACCCAGCCATGATGGTCCACGGTGGAGCCGACGGAGGGAGGATCCATGGAGGAGGAATGGCCATTGACTCCATGAGGGCTGCGGAGCAGGTGGTGGAGGAGACTGAGGTGGAGGCGGAGAGCCTGATGGAGCTGGTGGCCTGATGGATCACGGTGGAGAGGAGGGAGCTAGGAGCCTAAGGGGAGCCGACGGGTCTACAGGCCGAAGTGGAGTCCAGGACTCAGAGGCCGGACAATGAGGCGGGGGATCCTCCACCAACGACAGCAATGGAGACCGGCAGACCCATGGCGATCCAGGGCACTGGAGGGAGCGCTTGAGGCACAGGCACTGGAGGGGGCACTGGAAGGAGTGCACGTGGCACGGGCACTGAAGGGAGCACTCGAGGTGCGGGCACTAGAGGGAGCGCTCGAGGCGCGGGCACTGGAGGGTGCGCTCGAGTCACGGGCACTGGGGGGAGCTCTTGGGAAAGTCTCTAGGGAGCGTCCTTGGGGAACAGTCTCTAGGGGGTGCTCCTGAGGCAGGCAATGAACAGGGTAAACATTAAGGCAAAATAAAAAACAAAAGGGGAAAAGCCGCTATTAACTTAATGTACTTATGTACTTTCTGCACTTTGTACGGTTCGATCTTCTGTCACGGTGTGGTTTAGTGAAAAGGAGCACTTGACAAGAATATAACATTAACGATTTTAATTATGCACATATACAGAAATAATACCTCAGGCAGGTAGGCAGACAGGCAGGTAAACTAAACCACATAAAACAACGACGGGATCGGACAAACAGAACTGAAACCACAGGACTTAAATATACAAAGTAAATATTTAAACAAGACACGGCTGAACACAATATGACAATTAACTAAAAGTAGGTCACACAGAACACATGGCACACGACAAAAACAACAACAACAAAAAGGAGTCCACGTGTGACACATAACCAATTAAAAATGTCCATCCATCCAATCTCCAAATTGCCTATCCTTTGCAGGGTCGTGGCTAGACAACATCTCAGGTCAAAGGTCAGGGAAATCCTTGACAGATGGCCAGTCCATCGCAGGACTCGCACACATTTTCACTATCAAAATTTCTGTACATCTACAAACAATTTAGTTCTGCACATTTTTCAATTGTTGGGAAAACAAGCACCTAGAGACACAAGAACAACACAAACTCCAGAACAGGAATCACTTGCTGTGCTACCCAATGAGCCACCATGCTACCACAGTTAGAAGATATTAAATATGATTTTATTTATTAGATATTTTGAGGATGTTTAGTATACTGTACAAAGTTTAAAATGTATCAAATACTATAAAATTTAAATCAGTGGCTCAACTGTATTGCCTCTTGACTCTTATACATGAAATATATACAAAAAAATCAATTTGAAACCTCTCAGTCATAACTGACTGGGTCACAATGAGGCATGAATGTAAATTTTGCTAGCGTCACTTTCTATGGTTTCACAATGTTTAAACATTCAGTCAAGCCAGAAACAGATTAAGAAAATCAGGCTAGCAAAAGTTTGTTTTCTCTCTCTGGACCTCATGAATGTGGTAAAGAGATTTGCTTTAATAGATTGGTCATATCTAGACACAATTTACATGCAAGATTAGCGTTGGTGCTTTATGCATATATTCACATGTGAAATTAAAATACAATGTATGCAATATAAATCTACTAACAAAACTCAAACATGAAAGGTGTGCAAAGAGGAGTCTTGTGTTTTATCTATGGTCTTGTTTGGCAGTCTAAAAACAAGCAAAACTAAAAGAAGAGATTTATTTTATTTGTTATATTACTGATATATCCTGATTTGACCAATAAAATTAGGGTCACATAAAATGAGATTTGTGTCTCATTTGTGTCATTGCAGTGAAGAGAATCTAGTTTGAGCTTGCTTATTTCGGACTCAATGAAAAATGTACAATGTCAGTGATAAAAAGCAAATGGCCTCAATACAAAAAGTAATACAGAAGAAGAGAATCAATAAAACTCTCAAAAGTATAAAAGCAAAAAGCCCATGTTATCAGCACGGCTCAGGCTGCCTTCAGCCAGCTGTAAGTATTGTAGTCTTCTGATTTTCAACCACAAAACAACTTCCTGAGTTCATCAAAATATCCTTTCATAGCACTTTTTTTTAAACATTAAACATATTTCAAAATGAGGATTACAGAAGTGTTGTGTGCTGTCTGCTCTGTTCATAAGACTCAGGCACAACACAAGTTTCCTTGAAGGTGAATTTTTGTTACATTAAAATAAAATATACCATTTATACAGTTTAATACACACACACAGCAGTGTCCCAGATATTCTTCTTGAATACATCCTGAAGCACTGTAAAATTAGCTTGTGTGATCTCTCATTAGGAATATCTTACCTTTGTTTGTTTGACAACAATGCATTGACGTATGTGTCACACTGCACCCTGAAACGGTTTCAAAGACTGTTAGGTTTGATGGCAGCAGTGTCTAGTATGAAATGTTTTGGCCTGCTGTACATAAAACCATTGCAAGGGTGACTCAGGACCAAAGAGGCAACCCAATTTGTCATGTAATGATGCCTCTGTGTCTTAGTCATGTGAAAAAAAAACCTTGGTTCTTGTCCCAGGGTCCCATGTTAGGAGCTCTTTATTATCAGAGGGTCTGCAGACATGCCTGCTTTGCAAACTGCATTGTCTTGTGCTAGTTGCCCAGTTCAGAAAACTGTGGGTGTGACCTCTGAATGGTCCCACCTTTAAGATTCCAGTCTCTCAACTGAGGTTGTTGAGACCATACTCCACTCCAGAGGTCCCACCATGACACTCTTCAAAGTGAGCCTAGTTCACATCTTGGCTCAGTGCCATTAGCTGGAACCAATTAACTGCCAGGTTGGTTAAATGCTAGAGCTGCTGCAGGAGGGATTGTCCACATAGTTGATTCCCTCTACCTTAAAGGTGTACTTGGCGGCCATGGCTTCTTACCATGGGACTATGTTGAGCTGCTTTTGAGCCTATAGAGGAGGTTCCTGAAAATTGTGAACACTTAGAACAGTGTTTCCCTTAGCCATCTGTCAGAAGAGATGGTGATCATCACTTTTTGTACCTGAGGCCTGATTATGTACCAAAGGTCCCACTAATGCTCCAGCCATACTTTTTGTTTGCTGTGGTCCACCTAAGAAAGGCATTCCACAAACCATGCAGGCATGACTGAGGTTACTGTATCTCCCTTGCTTATGAGTCATCTAATCTCCCATCAACTTAACTAGACGTATAGCAAAGTCCCTGATAACCTGAACACTGCACTTCTAGAGACTCAACAGCAATTTTGGAAAATGGTGGAACTTGAGGCTAAATGGTTCTTGATAGTTCAACACCTTAATTCTTCACTTTAATTCTTTTTTAATTATTTTACAGTTAACATGTCTTTTCCTCTCCGCCTGTTTTTTTCTGACTGTGCTGACCCAATGATCATTTCACTGTCCAGAGGTCATGCCTTAACTTTACAAATTCTAAGATTGCATTAGTATTGCATCCTTTCCATTTACTTTCAGCCTGAGTTAAATTTTAAAAGCTTTTTTGGCTTATTTTATCTGTGAAAGAAAACCTAATAATTATATACACCTATAATATAAGTGAATATATAAGAATATGAGAGTTTTTTTCACTCCCAGCCTTCAGGGACAATTATGTATCAATTATAATTGATAAAAAAAAATAAAATAAATAAATAAATAAATAAATAATAGTAGTTATTAAGATTGGTGTTGTTTGTAATTGGTAAAATATCTTAAAAAAGAATATGGTGAGCGGATCAACTTGCCTAACCTACGTCAAAGGAATAGTAACAGCAGTAGTTGACAAATCATAAATAATGTCAAACATAAGCAATAGGGTTTATGCAATCAAAACTACAACACAGTGTTTCTATGGAAACCCAATCTTGCCATGTGCACAGCTCTTGCATCCAAAGCTGTTCTCTCGTACACATATGTTAATGCCATTAATAAGCAAAAGACAATTTATCTGAAATCAGCAGCACAGCAGTCTAAGGGTTATAACACACTCTGATACTATTCCCGAGTCATGAAGAAAACACATGCACTCTTGATGTTTCACAGTCAGTATCATCCCATAAAACGTGTGCAATCGTGTTTTGCTGGACGCAGGGCTGCATTGCAGTGGTGTTGAGTATACTGTAAGAGTCCTCTGTGCATCAAGCATACAGTATAATTTAATGAACAACCCTGTCAGCTCTGTGGATGACAACAGAAAGAAACGCAATCAAGTCATCCAAAGCCCTGTGCCTTGAGTTCTCATGTGACCACTCAAATATACTCAACATAATTTCATTTTTAAACTACCTAATTAAACTTGTCAACAAAAAAAATCACCAATATCTGTTCTATGAAGGAAAACTGCAACTGTAACAAAGAAAGAAGCCTTCCATTTGTGCTTATTTAGTGAGGCTACTAAAGAAAAGATTTATAAGGTGCTATGCAAACAGTAAACTCAATCAGCTGAGGGTAACCTTAGCTGGTTTTGTTAATAAACTATGAAAACCTTGTTTGCCAAACCAAGCATCATTATTTCTATAGACTGTGGAGCTCCATTAACATGTATCATATCTAAATAGTTTCTGTATATTATTAAACTGGAATACACTTACATCTGGCATTCCAGCGCAGAGGTGTTACACATTTTGCTTGCATTACAATGTTTTGGAAATGTTGCATCAGAGGTTGTGTTAAATTTCAACATTTAAAAAATAAAGGCCATTTGTATTATCTGCCTACTTTAGAAACATTCCCATAGCAAAATACATTAATTGGGAGAAATTATGAAAATCGGACAAAAAAACTTGTCAAAATGACTGATATTGTCAGTCAAATCAATGAGGGCAGTATATTCTGTTTACTGAAGCTGTTCACTGGTTCAGTGTTAACAGTCAAACTGAGAGATTCTGTGATGCAATACTGTATGTAAGTTCTTTGTGAAAAAAAAACTTCTTTCTTCTTCTTTATTTGTCTCTTTCTTTAATCCTATCTTTTTGACAAGAACCCCCTAAAAACTCTGTGTATACAGAATCACTGAAGCAGAAATAACCAGGGAGCAAGAACTTATTACTCAGGGTTCAAAGAGAGGCAATGACTGGAAAGTGTGTGTAACATATTTTAACAGCTAGAAATGAAGGTTAGTGGAGCTGACACACACAAATCCAGTTCTTCACACCGGTAGACTAAAAGCAGAGGATTTCCCCTGATAATGTGAAGTGAGAATTCAGTGTTTTGGGATATGGACAGTATAAGGGTGAGAAAAAAAAAATTACTGTACTGCCGTACTTCCTATAGACAGTGACCCAGTATGGATGCTAGCAAATACTTAGCATTTCCCATACGAACATACACAAGGACAATTCTTCTCTCTGCACTTACTTTATCCTTCCACTAAAGCTATTTTACTGTTTGTAACAGATTTACGTCTTAATCATCAATAGTATATGAATTTACCTCATGCCAAAATGGAAAAGTTCCCCAGGATGAAAAGTGTGAAAATAACAGATGAAGATAAACGGATGAGTGGTCTTTACATTTTCAGTGTTTTCACACTCTGTTCCATCTCACCATAGCATGCACACGTTCGATTGAGGTTATAGCCCAGGGTTGGCAAGTCCACGGGTTTACCAAGGTTGCCACAACTTGTTTTTCTGGGGTTAAAGGGATTTCACCCTCAACCTGCTGGAATGCTACTTTAACAGAGGAGGTGTCTCGCCAAAGGGAAAACCATGAAAAAAAAGGGCTAAAAGGGCAAAATGGGCTAGTTTTGAATTTCAATTAGGCTAGTTTTGTTTCTCAAACCTGACAGCCCTGCATGAGGCTGTCCTTAGTCCCAGAGTTTTCAAGAGAAGTGTTTATAAGATTTAAAAAGCACAAATTCACACCTAGACAATGACTTCACACAATAATGCTACTTTTTTTAAAAGTGTAAAATGATTTATATTTACTTATTTAGGCACTTTAGACAATTTAAAGAAAAGAACAGGAATAAGAAGAGTGAGGAAAGTGTAAATGTAATGTAAATGTAAAGCCATGCATTCTTGCTGTCTTATAATGCCAACCCAAAAAAACGGTTTACTTATGATCTTTAAAACTGTACTTCAGTATTTTTCTGGTCAGACTCAAGCTATTTTAGGGGCATCTCTCAAACGTCATTCTGTTACCATGCGGATGTCCCTGTTCTAGATGATGCTTGACAATGAAACTGAACAATTGTCCAAAGTCGCTGTAGTGTCCATAGTGATAGAACTGTAGCCTCCTTCTGAAATGTTGGACACTGATGTGGAAGTGGCTTATCACTGACAGACAAAGAACTATTTCAGCATCCAGAGTCCCTGGTCAAAGTATAGTAAAAACTAGCTTCCTCATTTATGATGCAGACGTTTATATAATACACTTAGAAAGAGCTTATTTTAGTTTCAAGACCAAGGGAAAAAAAAGCTTAAAATCAAAGCTATGATTGTGACCCACTTGGATTTAAGTTACGCTTATATGAGAGCACTTTTGTGAATTCTTAGGATTTTCCTGACGTTTATCGTAAACTATTTTGTAATCATAACATTATTTATCGTGTGCGTCCGTTACATTTTTCATTACATATTTCATTACACATTACACAAATGCTCCATCCCCAAACATATCATTTGAATATCAGTCGACTTTTAGCAACATTGGAAAATTCAGATTTGATGGGGACAGGGACTATACCCCTACTATACACACACTTCACAGTTAAAATGAACAATATAGGCAGTGAAACGCCAACAACTTTTGTTAATTTTCATATAATTTACAGAGGCTGACTAATAAAGACAATATGACTTTGCAATTTTCACCATAGATATGTAATAGATTTTATGATGTAGTAAACATGTTCTATATTGCCCTTGGCTGAACACAGAAAAAGTCACTAGATATTTCACATTATTAAGTAAAAATTGTCATCGTACATCCACTTACATTAGTAATATAATACTAACAATAGTACTAATAATGAAAAATAAGAAGGTGTGACTAAAAAAATTATAATCACGTACATACATTTAAATTACAGACAGAAAAATGTATTAATCCAAGTATACAAATTGTGCATGTTTTCTTGACTAATTTGTTTCTATAGCAACAACATGAATGGATGCCACACTGAAACTGAATTTCTTAGCAAGAGGTTCTCCTCACTCCCATGTTAAGGCTACAGTTTTGTCTCAAGGCTATAAAACCTCATTCTTATACAGCAGAAGAACAAGAGGACCCTCCAGAATCTCCCAGCATGCTCTGCGGGAGAATAAATCTAAAAAATGGGAAGGGAGATTGCATGGGATGATGGAGTAAGGCTGAAAATAAAAGGAAAGAGAGAGAAAGAAAGAAATGAAGAGCAAAAGGATGATAGTGCAGCAATAAAGTAATAAATATTAAACGGTGACCAGACTCGGTGGGATATGTTATCAAATAAACACACATTCTGCTAATACCTTCTTAAATCCCTGAATAACAATTACATACAGTATGTAATCGAAATTTAGTTTAAGTCAGCTTTACAATAACTTAGCAATCACAGGAGAAAGAAATTGTTTTGCTTTGGGTGATTACATGAATACAACTTAAAATATCAAGATGATGTTTTGTTGTTGTTCTTCTGACTTTTGTATTGACACATGGTCTGAGTCATGTCCGTTTACCACGATTTTTGCCTCTGTGTCTCATCGAAAACTTCTGTCGGAAATATACAGTCCCACACGCGCAGCGCAGGATGTCTTTTATATTTCTTGTTATGACACCATCATGATAAAAACTTACTCCCATGTTCTATTTAGCACAGCAGGGCAGAAAGTATATTAACTAACACTGCAATTACTGGCAATAATGTTAAGGAATTATTTGTGAAAATTACTAACATTAGGAAGGAACATCTAAAGAATCCCTTGTTACTACCCAGACAGTGTATTGATTCCTGCACTTTCAAATCCGATTTTTTTTTTTTTTTCAAGAGTGGTTTTCATTTAAGTAAAGCTGAAGGAGAGGAAAGAGATTTGTATGTGGAGTGTCACTCAGATAGGTAGAGAGAGACACAGAATAAATGAGGTTGTAGATCAAGTGAGGTCAGAGAAAAGGAGTGAAAAGAGCATTTCTTTTCTCTTTGCTTCTGACGAAGGCTTTTCCAGGGCTCTGACAGGCATAGAATAACAATGGGACGGAAATAGCAACTGTCTATCCCAGAGGATCACCTCAGAAGGAGCCACTCCAACCAACAAAATGTTCATGAGCCCATGTGTTTATCTGCAATCGATTAAAGTGCCCCTTAGAGGCGTTCAAACACAATCAGTCAATAGTACTGAAGACCCAAACACAAAAGCTACAGTTCTACTTTGACCAGTAGACAATACAGACATTTATGTGATATGCATCAAGCAATACTTGACCCAAAATGCCACATAAATTAATATCAATTTGTTATCAGCTTGATTTTTAGATTTAGATTTTAGACCCGAAAGGTACATATATGACATATTACATCACTTCTTGCATATTTTATGGCACTTCGAAAGTGTTTTCTTTTTATTCGAAAATTTGATATCATGTGATTTTTAACAAAAGCAAAAAAAGGTATCTATTATATTAATAATAACAACAAAAAAACTTGGTACATCTACAGTGTTAAGTTAACTGAGACTTGTAGAACTTTCTGATTCTGAAAGCTTTGTCCTCATTTGTGCACCTTTTTGGATAAATGCATCTGATAAACGTAAATATAAATGCAAATGCAAAGAAAAACGACCATTGAATGGTTGTGAAACATTTTCAGTTTTATCTGAAATTAAATATCCAGTGAGTGGTACTTAAAGTATAGTGCTGGTTTTGAAAATAAAATATCTCATCACAAAGCAAGTGTACAAGAGATTAAAAAAAGCAACAATGGCGTTTCCTCTTGTTTCTGAAAGACTTTATCACAACTTGTATTTCATGAGACTTGTACACGAATGCTCTGAGTTGCAAAACTACCAGGTGAGCAACCAAGCATGTTTTACTTGATTAGTTTAGGATTCATGAGATACATCCATTCATTGATTTGTTCTATGCAAGGTCTACAATTTAAACATGCATTTTTCATGTTTTATTTTATGTATTGCAGTTAATTATTGACTGTGGAGGAATTCAGATTGCCTTCAGTTTTCTCATGCACGAACTGTGCATTTCATGTCCTGTAACAGCATTTCTAAAGTCCAGATTTGAATTAGGACAGATGTGCTAAGAGACGCTGAGCAGAATTCATAGTTGCTTCGGTGAAGGCTTTCAAGTTCCGTGGCATCAAAACATGCCTAAAACATCACCACAATGCATGCTCAACCTTGACATTACCCCAAAAAATCACTTTTTTGATTCATCTCTCTACAAGACTTTTTTTTTTCTTGATGATCATCCCCATACTACAAATAAATACACAGACAAAATGTTGAAATACGGTGAAATATGGTTTCCACCTTACTACTGTCTCATATGTTCATTATCGTAATATTTTGTCTGATATAGATCATAAAAGGCTGTTGCTTTTTGACAGATTACTGAGCGTTCAGACGTGTTCAATGCAGGTGGGCTAATGACAACATTTATGACTGTAAAACCCCATGAGCCCGTCCCTGAACTTTGTACAGAACAAATCATTTATACAACAGAACAACATCAGCTGCACTGCTGAGCCAATTATTTCTCTTTCTCTCTTTCTGTGTATGACAGATCCTTGGAAGGTATTTTTCCTCACCGAACAGGGTTCACATGGGGTTATGCGTTACTCCACACCCTCAAATAATTTATCACCATTCAGCCTAGCCATGGCAAATCCCTAAAGACACAATTACCAAGCCCCTTTCACTTGAGACATGACACACACACACAAACACACAACACAACACAAAATACAGCTCTGCTCAGTTGCCTCTATTGTTATGTCAGTTAGGGCCTGTTCATTTTTCAGCATGACCAGCTGTTTTAGGAGCTGGGACAGCACAGGCTGTCTAAAACAGCAATTGTGCTTGAAACCAAATGTATTAGACAACAAAAATAAAGCCGAAATACAATACATCAAATATCCAGTGACATAAGCCACAATTAATCCTTTAAGCTGGTATTTTAACACAGTAATAGCACATCAGTCATATTTACTAAATGAAAAAAAAATCAATTAAATAATAAGTTAAGTAAAATTGAGTGTTATTTATTTAGCTGTCATACTATTAGGGGGAATTCTGTTTTTGGTTTCTACATCTAAACGGATCAAGTCAAATGAAATGATTTAGCTGATTGTGTTTTACAGCGTATCCTTTCACGGGCCGCTAGCTCATCTCTGCATATTCATAAATCAGGCTATGGTTTTGCTAGCACAGTGTGATATATTCTGTCCATCGGTTTCTTCATTCATGAAACTCCTTATCACTGGTTGCAGAACAGCTGAGCCAGCTTACAGCTTACGGTCTGTATTTATGGAGATCTTTATCGGTCTGATCTCAGAGCAGGGCTAAATTTACACTCTGCATTTAGTAGGATTTTGATTATTCTTTGTGAAGGGATTTTGCCGCGGGCTGTATCTTTCCAGAAAAGCGTCAATATCCTTCACAGAGAAAATAAGCGGGAAATCCTCCTCATGAAATGATAATGTGGACAGGGACACAAAATGCTGGGGTATGTTTAATGGAAAGTACAAACAAACAGCATGGATGCAAAAAAAATCGTGCATGATTGAGAAGGACAAAATATTATAATCAATGGAAAGAAACACATGGATAAAAGATGAATGTTTCAAAAAAAACCCCGGAGCCCATATCACAAAACGATGAGCTGAATTTCTCACTTATTCTTAATTTTCTCTCACAAAAGGTCAGTGTGCTCAAAACAATTGACACAGCCCTCTGAAATGAGTCTTAATTTCTTAAAACATTCATTCATAAAAATAATGTTTTTACAGTATGATAAGTAGTTCTTCACATAAGTGCTGATTAACCTGAACTTGATTTCTGCTTTTTACAAAATGATTAAAGCACAATTAACCTGTAAATGAAGGATGGTATGAAACTTGTACATTTTAAATATTTTAACTATTTAGTGCACAGCTGAAAAATTATGTTGTATATGTAAATTGCTTTTGTGTATATTTACGTGTTTTTTAGTTTGTTTGTTTTTGAGGATGTGTATTTATTTATTATTATTTATCTATAATAAAAAATTATTCATGTAAATTTAGCTACTCATGCTCATCAAATCGTTTGCATGAATTAGTATTAATCATAAAATAATAATTATTAAGACTAATCTGGCCCCAATTTCCACTTGAATTAGTCACTATCTCTCTACTTCAACAAAACTGATCTGTCATGAATGTAAGTTCTTCAGAGAAGTACTGATTTCTTCGAATGTCTTGGAGACGTAGACATGGTTTCTTCTGAATGTAGTATGGTACGTTTTTCTTTTTTTCACATAATTCTAGACTCACTGATGGTAAGATCAGCTGTCTATTGAAATCAGAAATGCAAACTGATATTACTTGCTACTACAAAATTCAGCAAAAGATAAAAAACTCCTTAAAAGAATGCATCACATCACATGCATTATATGTGACACTAGAGCACAAAAACAGTCATAAGTAGCAAGCGGGTAGCAATAGACAACAATATATTGTATGAGTCCAAATCTTTTATGCCAAAAATCATTATGAGTAAAGTAAAGATCATGTTCCAAAAAGATATTTTGCAAATATATCAAAACTTTTTTTTCTTGTATAACAATATGTATTGTTAATAACTTAATTTGGACTTTTACAAAAAAGTGACAAGTATTGAATAAAATGATGAAAAACATAAAATATGTTTTTAAACTTGTAACCTGCAGTAAACAGTTTATCTTGCAGTGCTACTGCAGACAGCTCAGCTTCAAACATGACAGTTACAGAAAGGTTCTTCTAAATTACATGAACTTTACACAGCTTATCCTAAATAAAAATGCTCGATTTCACTGGAAAATCTATAGACTTCATCAGGGACAGTTTGTGTGGTTTTATTTTAAAGCTTCAGACTGCTGGAGACATTCTGCATTCACCCGCAAAATTTCTCAAACCACCACGACGGGCAGAGAAATCTACCTCTGACGTTTTTGTTGTTGTGTCAGAAGTATTCAGGAATTTTTGCTGAGTGAACTGGCAGCTCTCAAAATAGACCTCTCCTTGAAAATAACAATGCTATGTAAGTATTAAAAGGGGTGAGATTTGATGATGATGATGAATGTTCCCTCATCTATCACATACATGCTTTCCCCAAGTACCTGTCTGAAATAAGTTTTAGAATTTAATTCCAATGCCTAAAGGTCGGGTATAGGTTTTGTCTTTGTATAATTGTGCTGCAGACTAATATCCTTCAATGTTCTGATATACACAAACTTTATACTGTGCACTGAAATTAAGTCGACATTTTATTGCACATTTACCCACTAAAATATTTCAAAAAGACTTAAAATAAGAACTAACACATCTGTTAATCTGCAGATTATTCTGTTCAGACCATATTTGTTCAGACAAACTTCTAATATGAAATAAACTTCCAATAGTTCCTATTTTCTGTATCCATAAGCTGTTTAACAGGAAGTCAAGTCAGACTTTCGCACTCTCTGCCTCTTTTCGTGCTCTGTCTGATGCATGTCCTCTCCCTCTGTTAGCTCTGTCTGTCTGAGAAAAAGTGCTTTGCACACACTTTCCAGGGCTTCATAATAATCATACGTTCAAAGGCTGCATGGAAACACAAAGGGGGGGGTGGTGGGATTCAAAGTGGGTTGCTATAGAAACAGTGTTACAGCCACCAGAAAACTGGAGAGTCTTGGGATTCTGTACTTTCACTGTTCATCAGTTATTAACGTTGTATTGTGTTCATGCCACATGAGTCTCCAGCAGAAACGTTGGAAAGTAAGTGAAGGACTTCAGTGACTTCTTATTTCATAGCAGGCTGAACAATATTTATAAGTCATGACTTGGGATTTCCTCTCGGCTTCTATTTCTAATTACCAGTTACTACTTTCAGTATATTGCTTTTTGTATTAATCTTTGTTTACTGCAATTGTCTTCCGAAAACTATGCTTCTAAAAACAGAGGCAGAACTGTAGTTTCATCCAAGCATCCTCGCAACGCTGTTTGCAAACTTATGGTTTTTGGTAAACTGTTTGTAATGATGGGAACTTGTAAGTTTGGGATGGGACTGCCTGTTTTGTTGAACCAGAAATTGGGTTAAAGGCCCTTCTTTTACATACGCCATTTGAACTTTAGGCGATTTTCATGAAGATGAAGGTTATGAAAATTGATAAATATATCTAAAGCCAAATTACCAACAAGAACGGGTACTGAAAATAATTGGAAAAGAGTAGTAAGACTTCCTGTGAGCTGTCATTGAAAATGGCAATGAATAGCACTAATATACATCATTACATGAAAACCTCGTAGTGCTGGCCAACCATAGTGATATTTCCAAAATAGTGATATTTCCCATATCATGATATATATCCATAATAAATAGATTATAAAAAAGAGTTCTGTGCGCAAAAGAGCTTTAAAAAAAATAGGCTGTGCGATTTTTAAATGTTGCTTTTTATCCTAAGGGATATACACTGACAACGTACTGGTTGTGCCAACCTCCCCAAACAGCATGTTTACAATTACTCTTCATTGCTGATCAATATTACACAATCAATTATGTGCACTTCAAGGCCAGTGATATACCCCATGACTTCTGTTTTAGTAAGTCACCTTAACAGGATGTGGTAGTCTTTCTAAATGAATAAATAGTGCACTGTTCCTATTCCCTTCCTTTTTTTTAATGAAAAGTCGCTGAAAATATATTTACCCTCAGCTCATCCTAGTTGTAGATGAGTTTGTTTCTTCATCAAAACAGTTTTTGAGAAATGTAGTACTTGCTCGGTAATGGATCTTCCATAGTTAAATGTGAGTTAAACGGTGTCTTCTGGCCAAAATAGCTTGTTGAATAAGTAAGCTTTCCATTGACTTGGGGGCACTTCATTTCTAGTGATTATCATCGATTTGATTACAGAGAACGTCTCTGCATTTAATAACAAATTGTTCAATTTCATCATTATAACATCATTGTATTCTCCTGTTTGATACTGTTCAGTGCTTTGATACAATCGGTATTGTTAAAAAGCGCTATATAAATAAAATGATTGATTGATTTATGGTTTGTTAGGATAGGACTATTTGAAAATCTGGAATCTGAGGGTGCAAAAAAATTATGTTCATTATCCAAATGATGTTCTTGGCATTGTATATTACTTATAAAGAATTATGTTTTGATACATTTGTGGTAGGAAATGTGCGAAATGTCATCACTGAACATGATCTTTGATTTTTGGCATAAAAGAAAATGAAATCATTTTGACCCAAACAATGCATTTTTGGCTATTACTACAAATATACTTGTGTGACTGTGTGGTGTGGATTACTTCTAGTTTATTGTGATGTTTTTCAATCAGCCCTTCACTGCAGATGATCCTTTGGTGAGCAAGCGATGCAATGCTAAATCTCTGTTCCGGTTAAGAAACAAACACGTCTTACGTGAATGGTCAGAAAATTCCAGTAACTTTCAGAGGCTTTTTGACTCAGAGTCAAAATAATACTTTTAAGCGCAATCCAGGCTTAAGACCGTGCATGAGTAAAATATGAGACAGAATAACTCACCGGTCGTTTCAACAATACCCTCTAAAATCACGACTATTTCGAACTGTTCCGTCTGCATGGATCGCTGTGAGAGCTCATAAAAGGGGCTCTTGGTGTCGATCACATGACAGATTGTGAGTGGTGACACGAGAAAGAGTTGGTCCGCTCCGGTGCTAAAGCCCACATCCAGCTCCAGCTGATCCAGGGGGAGGAACTCACCCTCGGGCGTCTGTCGGGACTGCAAGAGCGAAAAGAGGGGAGATGGGGCGTAAAAATTGCTTTAGACACTGTACGGTGAATTGAGCTGTGAGAATAGACAGTCAGGCATCAAAGGACAGGCAGGTAGGACAAAAAAATCTATGTTTTTTATACTGATCACAAGTTACTAAGCAGCATTTCTGGCCAGCATGCTAAAATATAGGCCTACACTGACAACACAGGGATTGCAAACCTATTTTCAGCAGTCTCTTATGCTGTTCTAATTGACATCTTTAACATTTAAATGAAATTAGGTTCTTTCTGGCACTCTTTAATTTAAAATATTTTTAATTAAAAGAGATAATGTCATGATTCGCAACCAAGGACTGGCTGAGTCTGTAAATGAACAACAGAGGGCAGGGTAACACTTTCCATTACATTGCCCATGTTACACGTATCTATTTGTAAAGATAGGCCTAGCTACAACAATATTAATATTAATAAAGTTTAGCAGCTGTAGAAAGAGGGTTGGTACAAGGTGCTTAAGGTGCTTGAATTCAATTTTAAGTTCTCCATATTTTTGAAAAGATACTTGAAAGGAACTTGAATGTTTAAAAGGCAGTATATATGAAATTAGTATTAATTTTTGTTATCCATAAAATGATTATTTTCGCACAAAATGAATGATTCAGCGCTGATATAAATACAGAGCCATTCACCTGATCTTGCGATATTATTCACTGAGGTTAAAAGCAGTCTCACGATATCATAAAAAAGCATTTGATAGTGCTTGCATTATATTGTTCGGCCTTTTAATGCATGTGCTGTTTGTTTGAGTTTCATTTGAGGCTTTTAAAATCACATAGCTTTAAAAGTCACTGAATCACGCAGTAAAATAAAACATCACCCTCTGCAGGTATTTTTAATAATGCATAATGTAAGTATGTTATATTTATCTTGTATAAGCATGTAACATTATGTAGTCTATTTTAAAAGTGTTATTCAGTAATGTGATTACTTGGTTTTGATACTTTATTTGAACCAACTAATAATGTATCATCATTAGTTTAATATGTAGAAATGTAGTAATATAAAGCCTGTTTTTCATTAAGTCTATTTTTATTACAAAAATTCAATTTCACAATAATCAATATTACTTAATTACCAAGTTGTGGCTCTAAATTATTGTTTCAAAATACAACTGCATTGTTTTGTTATTTGCTATTAAAAAAGTATTCTTGCCACAGTTATTGAACACTTTGCATGTGTTATACTTTACTAGATAATAACGATATTCTGATCTCTGGATCATTTTGGATTTTCTGTGTGAACCCGTAGAAAGCAACACTAGGTATAAATGTCTTGAAACATATGCCCCCACAAAATTCAAACATATCATAAATTTTATCACACTCATGTTGCACCAAATCTGAAGGCCTATATATTTTTCCACTCTATGAAACATAAGAAAGGTTTGAAGGACGTTAGTAACCAAAAAGTATTGGTTCTTATTGGCATCCATACAAACAAAAAAATTAAATAAAAAATGATTAATTAATTACAAAATACAATGGAAGATAATAGGTACTGAAAATGTTCTTTAACACATAATTTGTTATGTTCCATGAAGAAAATTACAAAAGTTGTGTTACAGGACCTTAATTAAGCTGAATGATGACGCTATTGCCTTTTTTTGTTGTTTTACAGCTGAACTGTGTTCAATTTATAATTTAATAAGAACATTAATACTTTTATGTTCTTGCTTATTACTGTAAGGTTGCTTTGAAACATCCTGAAAGGTGCTAAATAAATAAATTGACAAATTCTGAATATCATGAGAGTGGTTAAAAGACAATTATCTATATAACTATACAATCATTTAATATTATTTTTATTTTACAATACTAATGTAGATACGTATTGAAAACACAACATTTGTTATATTATCCATGTTAGACCTATTAGCACACTTTAACCAAAGCACCATCCTAAACATTTAGTTGTAGCAATTTGAATATTAATTGTTGCAGTTAATTGATATTACTTAAATGCATAATTACACAGTAAAAAAAATGTAATGCAGCCTAAAACACTATACAAGTGGACAAAAGGCAGACCCTTACCTTAAGTAACTTACACCGGATCTGTGCTGAAACCATGTGGCTGTTGCGCAGATTTCCCACCCTGAACATCAGCGTGAGTTTGCCGTCGCGCATGGAAATGGCCGCGTTCTCACTAAACATCAGCGTCTCTGCTCTTTTCTTGGGCTGAGACATCTTAATAAACATACAGCCTATTAAAAAGGCATCCACTATGGAGCCCAAGATGGACTGAAACAGGAAGAGAATGATTCCTTCAGGACATTTATCAGTGATGTATCTGTGGCCATATCCAATAGTGGCCTCTGTCTCAATGAAGAAAAGGAAAGCAGAGGGAAAGTTGTAGACATTGGCCACACACGGGGTGTACTTCTCATCGTGGGCCCGGTATAGGTCCCCTCTGATGTACGCAATAACCCACCACATCGAAGCCATGAATAACCAGGCCACTGTGTACGTGAGGATGAAGATGAAGAGGTTCCAACGCCATTTGAGATCTACTAAAGTCGTGAATAAGTCTGAAAGATATCTGCTGGTCTCCCCTCCCAGGTTTCCATGCTGGACGTTGCATCGTCCGTTCTTGTCGACAAATCGCTGTCGCTTCCTCCTCTTGTCTTTTTGATGACTGGAAGATGTGGTGGTCACTACCTGATAGTCGCTTCCAAATTTCTTACGAAGAGCAGACATTTTATCCTGCAGAGACAAAAGTAAAGCCAACCTGACCGTCTGATATTTTAGCAGTGTATTAGACATGTCATGACCTTTTCACTGGATAAAGATGTTACAAGTAAAAACAAAAGCATAAGACCAAAGCTGGTTGTCACATGAAAACTTTGTCACACAGGCTTTATCTGCAGCATTTTTAGTCTAATTCATAAATCATTAATTTCTGGTGATTAAACAATTGAACACAAGTCATCATTACATTGTAGATTTTAACTGTAAGGCTGATGTGCCCGTTTTCACATTTTTTATAGTATTATTTTGTTGAATATTTAAAATATTGCCTACACAATAGATGTTGCTAATATACAAACACGCAGTGCATAGTATTACTTTACAAACCGTATACTTTACGTTGACGGTCAGTTTAAGATTAGTTGCTTTAATAAGTTGTAATTATGCATAATTTACAGTTGTTACTTTAATAAGTGTGTGCAACAGGACACTGCCAAATAAAGTGTTTTAATTTTGTTTTGTTTAGCTTTCTTCATTGGCTTTTTTATTATTTGCCAACGTGTGATTTTGTGGAAGATAGCATTTGTACTAAAGACTAAGTTAAAGAGTCAATTGACAGCAGATTCCATGGTTATAGCTCTAAAAATTGTTGGCCAGTAACTGTGACACTTTTTTTTTTACATGTACTTACTAAATGGTTAGAGTTAGGTTACTTGCATGTAAGTATGCATCATTTATTGTTATTTTAAGAATAACCCTTTATTAACATTATTTATATTTTAATAGCACATGTAAAGTGTAACACTGACACCTTAAAAAAAGTGTTACCCTTTTTTTTATAGTCAGCATGGTCACGGTTTATTTTAAGGTCCAGTTCTTGCTATTAACCAATAAAAATGACTTTTGCCTCAATAAGCGCCTAATTTGCTGTTCACTAAATAGTAAGAGATTGCTGCTATTGGGTAGCATCAGGGATGTAGAATATGGTTTTGCGGAATATGTGCTTTATAGGAATAAACAGTTTATATATTAGTAATAGGCACGCTATAAGCAAATAGTGCTATGAGCAAATAGTGAGAATACTTAATTGTTATGGTCAACGTATCGACTTTCAAAACTCAACCTACAGTACCCTGAGAAATAACGAGCACAAATTGTGAGGATGGCCCCGGTTTAATTAAGATGTGAAGATTAAAAAGACGATATTCTTACCGATTTTCACCGTACAGGGATTTCTCCTCTCATTACCTGCGTAGCATTTCAGGCTGACGCGAAGTTTAAAGGAAACAGTCGTTTATTTATTTTCTGACACGGCGTGAAGATACATGTTTGCTCGTCGGGGCTGGAAGCAGAGGTGCAGGCAACTCTCCACAGGCGCTGTCCGTCAGCTCGCTCTTCACTCATCTGTTCATCTGAGTTTCACAAAGCCCAGCTTAAAGTTGTGCTTGATCTCCGTCAGTCTCATCACAGATGAACGGTCCAAACGCAAACGCGCGAATCCTAACGTCCAGCGATTTGCGCAACGACTGATGGGCGCGAAAACTAGATGCTTTCTCAACACACAGAAGGTTTTTCTCCACCTGTCACATGCAACTTATCTAAATTGCGTTGCTCCGAGCCCGTGTGTTAAAGCCAGGCTGATGGTTGTCAGTTCATCCGGACGAGCATCAGACAGATTTACAATAGCGTTCCTTCCCAAACCCAAAGCTCCTTCCAGCGCTATTCAAGAGAATGAGATAATAAATAAAAATGGCCAAACGATCGCAGGGACGGCCAGGTCGTGTCCTCTAAAACCTCGGAGTGAATGTGCGAGGCGGCTCTTTGTCTCTACAGTTCTCCTGAGCGTTTCTCTGCCGCGTCTGAAGCTCCTCGCAGGATACTGAGGTGTGTATCGTTCACCAGGGGAGGGCGGAACTTCACAATCCAAATTCGCGTTTATTGGCTAAGGAAGTTAAACTTACAAGGAATTCGACTTCACAGTTAGGCTAGTCATAATAACACAAACAGGTATTGTATCTTGTACATTAATACAACATGCATATAAAATGCAATGCAATGCGCAACACTGCATACAATCCACATATGAGATGTGCAGTGTCGTAAAGAATAACATACAGCAGAATATAGCCTTTCTCAATACATGCACCTTTGTGTATAATTCATCAGTGCTTGTTATGCATGTTGTTTTAGCTAAGTCTTGCTTCGTAAGAATCATATTTAAGTCAGATCCTGATTAATTTTCTCAGTCACGCTTTATTTAGGGTCTCTTAACTAACTGCTTATTTGCATGCATATTACCAGAATATTAGCCATTTATCAGTAGCAATTAAGCACTTATTAATGTACCTTATTCTACATCCCTACTTGCTATTAATAAGCAGCAAATTAGGGATTTACCGATGGAACATTCATAGTTGATAGCGAATAAAGGTTGTCTATAAAGTGTTACCGTTGTTTTTTACAAAATAAGTGTCAGTATTGATTTAAAATAAGTTGCGAATGTTGTTTTATGCAGCAATGAGTTATTCAGTGAGTAAACAAAATAGCCTACATGCAGCAGATGCAGAATCATTTATCCATTGCAAATACAGTACTATTAATCAAGGCCACACTCACACACACATACAATGGGCTATTTCACATGCAACTGAACATCTGGGTGTTCAATTACATCCCCTCTCTTTGCACACATCACTGCAAATGACGGTTTCTGGTTACACAACAAAGCAAACGCAGTAACGTCCCAAACCTTTGAGTCAAACAGAAAAAAAGCATGATTTACTGTCCGTCGTCAAATTGCTATAATATTTCTTCTGCCGAGATTAAACACCTCGTTGTATGTGTGTGTGTGTGTCTATTTATAGCTTGTGCGGATGTCAAATGTAATTTACCCATCAAAGGAGAGCGATGACCAGCCACCTGTCTGGCATATCGCTGTAGTCTACCTGCCTAATTTGATTTGTGTTGACAGTCTGATTTACTGAGGCCTTGAGAGGATGTAGATGCGCATTGAAAATTCTCTACGCTTTCATCAAACAGAAAAGCACTTTGGATCATACCTAAGTGAGACACTCAGCCGAGGTAATGTATTTTAGAAGGGAGTCATTTGCTAGCACAGGTAATGAAGGCATAAATGATATTGTACATACATCATCCTGATTTATCAAGGCAGTTACTGTATATTTACACTCTAAAGCTGTTTTTCTGTTTGACGTGTGTTTGTCTGCGCTTGTGTATGCCTTGTGTCACAAATCAAAAGACATTTTCCATTCCACTACACCTGGAAAAATGAGCAGCTTCTCCCATCGCTCAAGGATAAATAGATTATCGATCTGTGCTTGTTAAAGCAAGACACTTTCCTTTAAAACCACCGAAACTGACTCAGAGATTTAAAGGGGAAGCAGTCACACTTTATATTTGGTGGCCTTGACTACTATGTACTTGCATCAAAACATAAGTGCAATGTACTTATGATGTTCATATTGTATTACAAAACACTAATTCTACTATTAATGTACAGCTAAGGTTAGGGACAGGTTTGGTCGTATATTTGTTGGATTAAGGTTGGATTAGGGGTAAGTGATGGGTGAACAGTGTAATTATAAAAGTAATTACAAAAATTAATAATATATGTAATTACATATAGGTATTTTTAAAAATATATATATAATGTAAAAACGTATATGTACACAATAAATGCATTGTGCCAAATTATAAGTTTAATAGTGGGACACCTAATATAAAGTGGGACCGGAGAAGCTACCGAAAGCAACAGTAAATAATAATAAAAATGTATTTGTCAAAGATCTCACAACGATAAAGATTTTCTCTCTTCCTCTCTATCTCTTTTTAGATTCAGAAAAAGAAGCTTTACTGAAATGTCAGATATTGTGCCACATGCAAGGTCAAAAGTAATTTTTTTCAGTCAAAAGTCAAATTATTAAAATGAGTAAAAATTATTAGAAAGTAAACTATTAGGTATTAAAGTTCTAAAAAAAAAAATATGTGAGCATCTTATTTTTATTTTTTTTTTTCAAAAACAATATGCATTTATGTTTGCATAATAATTTAAAAAAAATCTAACTACAAACCTTTCCAAACTACTGTGACAAAGTTGAATAATTTACCTACCTTATCAATGTGGTTCCATCACCATATAAATATTTAACTTGTGTTATTAAACATGACTGCAGATGTATTTCCAATTTAAAAAAAAAAGGGAATTTAAAAACATGTTTTTGGTTAAAATTAGAAAATGTGATATTTGAGAGTTATGATCAGTTGATTTTTAACAACAATACTTCGTTATAAATGGTTTTTTTTTTTCTAACACACAATAATGGATCATATTTATAGCACTGCAGGAAAATCAACCTGATGAAATATCAGTTTTAAAAATCAATTTGTTTATTGTCACTTGACATATCACACTTTGCCTAGAGTGTTGATATATAGATATTTTCTCTGTCAATTTAGCACTTTTTCCCAGTCTGCCGTTGAACAATCAATATCAGTACAGAAGACAGCAGCAAGAATTCTTTATAATTCTTCATAACATTCTAACTGAAATATAATGGTATCTGCAAAAAAAAAAATCTTTGGTAACAGTTTATTTTCAGAAAGTCTCACCATATTTTTGAATGTTCGAAAGTAATGATAAAAATGTTGTTTGTAAAAGAACTGTGAACATGCATCATTTACACAGATTGTTGCATTATTTAATGGGATAATTTCAAGGAATATTTTGATTTCAGTTATATACAGATATATCCAATTAGTTTCCAGATTCTCCTGGCCTTTTCTCCTTCCTTCAGAGATAATGAACTTTCCTGTGGCCAGTCTTCTAAGTCTTAAATATGGCGAGTTGTCAGATAAGAAGAGCAGCAGCTCCGGCCACGGAAGCGTCAGTGGTTATTAATGAGTTCCGGGTGAGAGCGGGTCAGTGTAACGGCTGCTCTTCCATTCCTTAATGAGCACAAGAGGTTCTGTTTGTCTTGAGTCTCTGCTGATGGTAGACTCTAAACAAAAGAAAGTCACACCGGTGCTGAAGCATTTTAAGATCAGAGTCTAGTCTGATGCCAGCAAGGTATTTCTGAGCCCCAAAGACAAAACCTCAGATTTTTAGTCGAGCAGAGAGACAAAAGATCATTGTAGCTAACTTCATAAACTTTGCATGTAGTTAGTTAGTATGGTAGTTGTTCAATTTAGAAACATCTAAAATATGGCCAGAATAAGGCATTCATAAATGGTTTATAAATACGTGTATAAAGCAGCTAATGTAGTTAATAGCATAAATGTTGTTGTTTGTAAATGTTGTGGTAGGCCTATATTACCACAAATTGTATCATTTTAGCATTGGGAATACTTCTAACATATTAGTTGTTTGTCAGTACTTTTAAAGAACAGTTTCTGCAAGACTATCTGTTAGCTAGTTAACTATCAACAGGGAGCAAATTAGGCAAAAGTCCTAGTTATTGGTTAGTTATGAGTTTAGTTATGAGGTTAGTTAAGGACCTTAAAAGAAAGTGTGACCCCACAAATGTCATTTATGGTAAATGACATAAGGGCAGCTCACTATGGTTTGAAGTAGACAATTTTTGCATTTTTTTATAATGACGAGCAGCATAAAAACACTTACTTTGGGGTAATACATCAAACACAGTATGATATACTGTACACACACACACACACACATACAAAACAAACACATCACATTTCCTGGCAAGACACATTATCTTGATCTTTGTAATGCTCAAAAGCAGTCAGTTACAAATGTAATTTAACTGCTGTTATCTCTGAGATTTGCTCTTAAGTGCCGTGATAAGGACAGTCTGAACTGGAGCGGTCCCCTCTGAGCTCGGCAGCATATGGCGAGGAGCATCTTGCTATTTATGGCCAGCCTCCTGCAAGAGCTGTGACAGGGGACTCTTCCAGCACAGCTCCAGCAGAACAATTATTTTAATTGTGCAGATTATCTCCCATCAGCGAGGAGCAATTAATGCATTTTAAACTTTCGCTGTTAACACAGCAGCCAAAAAATCTTCCCTAGATGAGGGGGTGCAGTGGGTGAAGGATGATTTTGTGGTACAGACAAGCTTTGCAAATGATACATTACATGAACATGTTTTGAGTAATTTGCCAGATAAAAACATAAAATAAAGACATATTGATTTAGCTGAACAATAACAGAACTAGACTTTAATGGCGCTTGTGCATTACAATCGGTTTTCCGATTGGTCGTCAGGGTGTTGCTATGTGGCTGCTAAAGTGATCAGGTCAAATTTTGCACATAAAGATCAACCTGGTCTCACAAATACACAAACCCCTGTGCACTTTTTGTGCAACAACATTTTTACGTGCCTTACTGCACATTTCTCCACAGTTTCCAAGAGGAACGTCCACTGAGTGGTACTAAAACACAGGTTCAATACCAGAACCGTGGCACATTTTTATTACGTTGTTATGACGAGTATGTATTGATGTGTTTTTAACTATGTTAAATATCCAGGGACTAAAGTGATATATACTTATCGGTACGTATTTCGTGTCTCAAGACCAGGCAGGCAAAAAGAGGTGCAGTGTCTATTGTCAATAATGTAGTGATGTATGAAGCAGTGCATGCATGAGTTACTTGATTAGCGTGGTGAATTAGCATGATAAACTTGAACATAAGCTAAATCTGTGTGTCAAACTTTTCTGTTCCTCACACAAAACGTCCTGATTCCTACTGGGGTTTCAGGATTTCTCCTGCAGTGACCACATTTTTGGTGGATGGAGGCTTTTAGTTACTAAATACACTTGGATTAATTGCATGTTCAAGGAAATTATTCATCCATTGCATCAGCCACCAGGAAAAACAACTAAACACTCTGCTTGTCAAGCCGCATGATTTGAGGGATCATTTATGTCCATAGCAAACACAACTAATTAGGTCTTCACCACTCTGGGGCAGAAAACTCTGATTGGCTACCCCAATTCTATTTATTTCTGACTTCGATTTGCCGTCCCATATCTATCTATTTCCGATCTTTGACAAATCCTATGAGAGCAATGACCCCTTATACCTCCTCTCCAAAACTGATACGCTGCTCTCCAGAGACCAGCAAAAGAGATTTGTCTAACCCATTTCATAAAAATAGTCGGGTTAAGGCCTGGTGGGGGATCTTGGATTTATCTTATTAATATAATCAGCAAGGAAAGGGGACACAAAATGACTGAGTTCAATTCTCTCGCAGCACTTCCATGCAGGGTCACTCAGCCAATCACTCCAGACAATCATCCTCTCGTTTCCCACCGTGTGCCTTAATCACTCTCATCAGAGTTATTGCATGAGGTTGTTTGCCTCCATTGTGAGCTCAGAAAAGGTCTATTAGAGTCTTCTTTAGTGGCTCTCAAAGACTGCTGAGGTAGTGTGGGATTAGCTATTTCACAGATATTGGAATCTGTTGTTCTGTTGTGAAGGTATTGATTACCAATAACAGGTTTCTGGATCACAATTTCTCAACTTCAGAGAGGAAATACTGTAGAAAACCCATTTGCGACCTTTTTCGAACCTTTATTGGCTGTTTGTATATATCTATCTATATGTTCTATAGTTTTGCCATCATGAAACTGAGTAAATGAACATATGATTTTCTAAGGCACTTGTTGGTAAGTAAAAGACACTGCATCCATAGCAAATTATAGTGAGTAGAAAACTTCCATTTTCCATTTTATGTACCTCTGAGCACTTTACCGTGTTTATATGCCTGTTTATTGCTACTAAAACTGGCATATGCCACATATTTGAATACAAATATGGTTACTACGATGATGAGTTCAGTCACTTTAGTTTGATCGAATTATAGCAGTTACATAAGGAAATGTTTAATTACAATTCTGCCTAAATCTCACTATAATGAAGTCATGATGGTGCATGTAAACACAGTCATTGTAATGTGACCTAACAGCACGAGTGGTATCTCTTGAATCAGATTTTTCAGAATCTCACTGGAAGTAGCAAGTCTTCCAAGTTTTTTTTACAAACTTTATAGTAAAGTAGTACAAAATTTAGTAGAAGGATAATGCGGCTTATTTTTTTGTCGCCACATTGCGCAGCATTCACTATAGTGCCCAGTGGATATTCACTACGATTTACTTGCCATTTATTTCCCATTTTTAGTGAAATTATGATGAATACATAGGATTAATACCCTATGGTATGCTTTACTTGAACTGTACAGCATCATTCTAAATGTTTAGATTGTTGCAATTTAGCCACTGTTTAGATTAACGCACAATAAGTCTGGCTCAATCAGAGTAATTTAAAGAAATGCAACCTCTCATTTTATGAATGAGTCTCAATTCCAGGTGGGAACAAGGGTACGTTTTTGCCATACTGAGGGTTTAGAAAATGTGTCCAGCTGTAATCCCACTTCACTGTCGCTCCGGATCTGCCCTTCCCGTGAGACTCACGCTTGTAACACCCACTAATTAAAACGCTTTTGTTCTCTGGAGCAACCAAACCACAAGCCCCCGCCCCAATTAAGAGCAGCAACATTTCTGAGATCAGCGGGAGAGAGAGAGAGAGAGAGAGAGAGATGAGACGAGACACTGACCTGCCTGGGCATCTTTTACACTTTTACAATCATCTCAAATTTATGAAACCACAGTACCTAAGGGAGATAAACACACACACACACAAATCACAGAATGTTCAGATGCTGCATTTTTAATCACGTCTCCCTCTGCCTTTCACTGTCTTTCTCTCTGGAGAAATAATCTCCAGCAGTTATTTTGCAGTGTTATTTAAAGAAACACAAAACAAGTCTAAACATGAAGCAAAGGGTCTTATTAACAGCCCGATTTAGAGAGGAGGTCTGTCAGTTTGTCTGCTGATCTCTTCTACTTAATACATTTTAAATGTCAGGTCACATCTGACGCCACTAACATTGTCCATCCACTGATTATCATGAAAAAATTAAAAGCGGATTCTCTTGGGGTCCCTTTTAATAGCTCCAAAAACATACCTAACAAAGACAAATCAAGTTGGTACACTTCATTTTACCAATTTTAGGTTTTGGAAATAAATAATACAACATTGTTTTGGTCTCATTTATTCATGATGCTTTTTTAGACCAAAAAAAATTGCACATAAAGTAAAAAAACACACGAAAATGCAGTGATACTGAATTTCAAACTACTAAGATGCGAAGCGATGTATAAAGCACATCACAAAATCATTTTAAACCAAGCAGATCTGTTGATCAACATTGCGAAATCTGCACAGGTAAAAACTTGTGCCTAGACTGACTGAAAGTGGAGGTGGTATACATGGGAATAATGATGTAGCCCTACAATTAACCCTGAGAAATTCCAGTGATTAGCGAATATGAGTTAGACTCCAACCCTTGAAACTTGAAATGATCTTAAACTTGGACTCAAACTAGCAAAGATGGCTAGTTCAGAGAGGGTGGACAGGAAGATGTGGTGTGTCGAGAAAGCAACAGACAGGTCCAGAAGGATGAGGACGAATGATGTGAAATTAGCTCCGGTCTCAGAGTTTGAGTGACAGGCGGCAAAAAAAGGTCCACTATTAGTCCAGGTTGGTTGCAAGTGTTTTTCCTGCAAGATTTTTGAGTTCTGTGAGGAAAATAATGTTGCATTACTACTACTGTTTTTATCCATACAGCTTCTGGGTCTTTAGGACCTGTACCTATGTGTTCCTTGAGCAGCATGAATAATAATACATACAATGTTCTTGTAGACTTGTATACCCAGATATTTGAGCAGGTTAATAAAAGGGTTCTTCAAATCCTGATGCCTAAAGACCTTGATGAGCTTGTTTCATCAGAGTTCAGTTAAACCCCACAGCGCATTGGCCCTCTAGGCCAAGTTTTGAGAAACCCTAGTCTATAGTACTTATTCTGATCAGGAACCAATAAATTTGTTTTTCCATGGTCATACCCTCATTGTGTAATATATTTAATATAACACCGCATGTAATGTTAGGTCACATGTCATTCAGACTCCACACAGAACACGACACGATGAAATACATCCACTGCAATAAACTGTATGTGACTATATCACACAGTGAAAGTGCTCAGTTAGAGTTTCAGAAATCCTGCTGATGATAACAGTTCTCCATTTGAGTTGATTAAGGACTTGAGCTGACTGATTTGGAAGCCTTAAAGTTGGCACTGAATGATATTTATGCCATGTATCCATGGAGAAATAGTTTTAAGGCTGGATACTTATGGGCAAGATACTCAAAGGGTAATACTGGGCTTCCATGATGAAAATGTTTTGGCACAGGGGGATGTTGAACAGTATCAGATGAAAGAAATGTTACGCTTCTCTTCTAAACAGTCTTCAGATTTTTTCCAGAGAGCTTTTATGAGAAGTGTGTGTGAGAGAGAGAGAGAGAGAGAGAGAGAGTCGTCACAGAGGAGTGTGTGTACATCATTATGACTAGGTTGGGGAATTGGATGTATGAGCAGTCGTGCAATGAGTTAGTGAGCGTGTGTATGTGTGTGTGTATGTGTGTGTGTGCTCCAACAAGACATTAAAGTGAAATCATGTGGAAATAAATTAAGACTGATTGTGGTCAGTTTATCTCTACTCTGTATACAGTGTTGTAGGCTTCTGGAGCTTAATATTGCACCAAATGAGGATGCACCCCGTTTTCACAAATTTGTTCAACCGTTTATCTCTCCTCATTTCCGAAAGCACTTATTGTACACTAGAAAATAGTGGTGTAAAAAAATAATCAAACTAAAGCAAAAAAAAAAACAAAAAACATGACACACCACCTACATACTGCAATGCTCTTGTGATGTACTGAATGACCCTGGCACAAGTAGATGAATACTCTATGATGTTCTCTGCTCATCATATTAATGACAAGATGATACATTACACAACAATGGTTTATTAGACTTAACAGTTGTATTATATTAATCTAGGAAACATGAGGTCATCTGAGACTTAAAAAAAGAAAGTACAAACAGTTAACATTAAGACCAGTACAAAGTCACACATTTTCAGTTTTTATGAAGCTGAAAAAATCCAGAAAAGTTCCGACTGTAACATGCATGTGGTGATAATAATGTCAAACAGTTCATATTATTAATTGTGATATATTTTCATAGTACTGCTCCAAATTATGTGCAGTCTTAAATAGCTTTAACTAAGTTCATTTATGCTGTGAATGCATTAAACGTGTGCATGTTAAAATGATCAAATAACTAAGAGACAAATCACAAATCCTTAAACCCTCCAAGAATTAATATTGATTGAGTGCATTAAACAGACATTAATAGAACACTGATAGAACATGGTGGATGCAATAGATGTGTACATACAGTAGCAATGCATAGAGCTGTACAATATTTTTTAAACATATTATATATACACCAAGCATTATCACTCACATTTTTTCCTCTGCAGTTTTTCGATTTCATATTAAAAAAATATTTGCTTTAATATGTACATCAATGCTCAAAAAAGCCTAGTTGATCCATTTGTACAAATGTGTGTCCTGGACCAGTGAATCAGAATCAGTGACAGCTGATGAAGATGGGGCTTTAAATGACTTGTTTTAGTCCTAACACTTTACATTAAGGTTACATTAGTTAATGTTAGTTAATGCATTAACTAATGGGAACAAACAATGAACAATATATTCCGGTATTTATTCATTTTTTGTTAACGTTAGTTAATGCAAATACAGTTGTTCATTGTTAGTTCATGTTAATCCACAAGGCATTAACAAATGTTAACAAGCACAACTTTCGATTTTAATTATGCATTAATAAATGTTGAAATTAACTTTAACTGAGATTGATAAATAGATGTATTGTTCATTATTATTTCTTGTTAATTAAATAGTTAACTGACCTTAAACCTTATTGTAAAGTATTACCATTTTAGGTTTACATGTGAGATGCTGCTGCCTGTACGCTGTACCCAAAATGTTTATGTTCAGGCACAAAATAACACATTATTATTTAATATTAAATATAAAATGAACATTTGATGGATGAATCAGCAGGTCTTACTGTAACCCAAAATAAAGCATAAAACAACAACAATAATAATAGCAATAATAGGTTCATTAGGCATTATGACATTATTTCAATAAAGTAGTGTGTTTAAATGAGGAATGGGTCCTAAAAATCACATTCTTACTATTTCCACTTTTTTTCAGAAACTAATTCAATGTCCTGAAATAACGAAAAGTTGATTTTTCAATGAACCCCACACACATTTTCCAATGTACCGGAAAATGTGTTAACTAAATACAGATAAAGTAGATACAACACAGTTAAATCCTCCATAAACTAAAATCACATAAATGAAACTGTGTATGATAAAATGGGGAACAAATGCGGAAACAAATGAATCCTTAAAGGGATAGTTGATCCAAAAAGTTGATTCAAATATTGAGTCCTTAATACATTGCCACTGTAATAAAAAAACAAAATAATAATAATAATATATAAATATATAGTTTAATTAGTTTATGCAAAGAGTCAGATAATGCTTTGGTATAAATTTGCATAGCAACATGTGACTACAAGTGCCATGGCAAAGCATGATGGGGAAACTAAGATCCTCAGCCCGATTTCTAGTTAAATGTAGGTTAAAGTTTAATAAAAGAATGCAGCGATGCAGTAATACCTAAAATGTAACAGTTTGGTGTTTAACAGAAGAAAGACATCACAAGTTTGGAGTGAGTAAATGATGAGAAAATTTTCATTTTAGAGCAGCTATCCCCTTAAGGCAGGTCGAGTACGTCACTGAAAAAGATCATGTTAGTTTTGAGAAACAGCAGCAAGTAATACAGTTGGCGTACAATCCACTGACCAACGCACAATCCCTTCAGGTGCTGTATAGAAAGCAAACAGAGTTAAACTTCAGCACAGTGGAAGCTGACGCAATCTGTCCATCTCCAAAGAAACATAAGGGCTACTGTCAAAGATATGACGTGTAGGATATTAAGAGGCACCAAAACTCCCACACAGGATGAGCAGCATAGATAGCCAGTGACACATGCTCAGATCAGAGACAGCAAGCGCTTAAACCTCGCCAAGAGCTGGTCGCGGGCTACGATCTGACCCCAGACCAGAGAATCTGAGAGCTAGAGGAAGCAGTCCAGACACACGCCTGGCCACAAACGGGTCAGCAAATGGGCTGTGCGTGGTTCTCCTGATCAAAGCCTGGCTGAACTCGATCATGAACCAGAAAATGACGGCCGTAAACATGACTCTGGGTCTCATGGTGTGTGGCGCGTGACGAGATTCAAGCCTGAACTGGTTGTCGCCGGCTCTGTCAGACACTTAGCGTCATGTTCCTCAAGATCCACTGCTGTGATCGCCTGCCGCTGCAGTCTCTGAGAGTGGGAACCATTTTATCCTCTTCAGAAGGCATGTCAGACACTGGTTACTGTTCACATGGAGCAGAGTCAGCCGCTGTGAGGAAACACGGATTCATGAAGGAATGAAAAACAAACAACACTTGAAAAATAACACGATGTTGTGGATAAATCTCACATTTTAATCCGAGCCTTCATTATTTAAACATGAACACTAAACAATCCGTTCATCTTAGTTTTTAGACGATTTATTGTATTTATCCATTTTCTTTGCAGCAACTATTCAAACAATAAATACCACAGATAGCTTTTGTGTCAGATAGCTGTAAAGCCTGTAAACAGATTATTTTTCATTTATATTATGCATAAATATATTAAACACACAAATGTAACATATTCCTGCTTAAATCTAGACATGCATGTGTGTGTATTTATATGTGCATAACACATACACACGATACACACACACATATATTATGTAAACAAATATGTTTATTTTGGATGCAATTAATCACGATTAATCATTTGACAGCACAAAATATACATAAATAAACACTAGAAGGTATTTTATTTTGGCCACCAGTGCTCGATGGGCTTGTACGGTCACTTATATATTTTTACTTTCTATATTTTACACATCAAAAAAAAAAAAAACAAGGCTTAGTTACATCACAACTGTCGTTCATGACCTTATTTTACGTCCCTAAGCTTACACAATACTTAAACTTAACAACCACCTTACTAACTATTACTACATTTGAAAATATCGAGGGAAAAATCTAGCATCTTTAAAGATTAATTAGACATAATTTTGGCTTGTGCTTTGTGTTGCATGTTAAAACGGAGCCCCATTTTAACCCTGTTCAGCTATCTGAGACTTCGGAGTAGGTATTCAGCACAGCCTCCGAAAGCATCGTTGCCATCCAGCAGAACTCCAGAGGCGGATAATGAAAGCTGCTGCCCTGCTGGGGCCAGACACCCTTCCAAAAAGCCTGGAGCCTGCGGGTGATTGCTCCTCAACAGCTCTGAATGAAGGTAATCAGTCACTGTCTCACACTGAGAGATAGGTGAGAATATGCACTGTTCTGCTTCTGCTCCGCTGTAGACTGTTCAGACTCTGACACTGTTTTACAGTTCGTGCAGCAGACAGCATGACAAATGAGTTGACTGCATGCGGTCTCAGGTTTGGTATGAATCGCTGAACATTTTGAGTTCATAATGAACAGCAGCTAGTTAATTTCTGCACACGAGAAGCATGCGTTGCGTTTTAGAGCCCTCACGGAGCTCTCAGTCATTCCTGCTTCAATAGGATTTTAGTGCAAAGATAAAATTCCTTTGCACTTGTACATATTCAGGCCTGCTGGAAAATGTATTTTCAGCAAACACGAATCCAGGAGCATGAATATTGTTATAAACATTTATAGAGAAGTATTCATTTGGAAAGAGTGTGAGGTTGATGAACATCAAACACACACACACACACACACACACACGTTTTGAGCAATAATAAAAAATAATTGTAACTAATATTCATGAGCCCACAACCTTACAAGCAAAAGTCTGACTGATACTTATATGCTGACCAAATGCAATCTGAGTCCATAATCCACCATCTGCAATCAAACCGCTCATAATTCTCAAAACTCTATCAAAATATGTATTTTAATTCAAGTTTGCAATCAGATTAATTACTTTTTATTATATAAAAAAAATTGCTTCACTGGTCGTATTTAAATAGCTTATTTAGGTGTTATGCTTCCAAATAAATTCACAATGAATGTATCAATCTACATGCATTTAACCTGTGCTGTGTTGTGGAACAATGCCTGATGAAAGTTAAAATCATCCTGCACATCCAGTTACATCCTACACCTAAATATATGCTTTTATCACTTCCCTATTACATACTTAATTCAACTTTTAACATGGGCTGTAAATGAGTAGGCAGTTGCTGCATGCAAAAAGCAATTTGGATTCATTAAAAGAACTGGAATGCAATTTTAGTCCCTTACCTAATATACCTGACCACTAAAATCAACAACAACAGACTCTCTATTAAATACAACGTGTGCGATAAATGAATCAAGTCTGTATTATAGTCAAAGAGAGCTGACAATCATACATGTATTATATTAGAGTGGTCCTACAGCTATCAAAGCCAACTCCTACAGCTACAGCTAACTCTAGCTATCAAATTTTTATATACAGCTATTTTAGCAATTTTTTTGTATTTTTCTTTACCATGAATAAACCTATTTCCATACAGGCACATGTGCTGGTGATAACTTTATCAATAATAATAATAATAAGAGGATTTAGCATTTTTAATTAATGTAGGCCTTACATTCTTCTTATTATTAGGCCTATTACTATCTTATTTTTATATTAAAAAAATACATGAAATTATTAACCAACAATAAAACCAAAATAATTTCATAGTGCAAAACTAGAATATTTTTCAACAGTATAGCTTTTAATTTAGTTTAATTTTTGCATTTTGTCTCCATTATCAGCTAGTGCTGGAAAAACTACATGACAAATGAAAAATTGTTACACTTACTGTATATTGGCTTTTTTTATTAAAAAAATCTGCATTTTGTAAAATTATTAATATTATTAAAAATATGAATAATCCACTAATCATCCACTTTTAATTTTATCTATACTATAAACAGTCTGGTATGCTGTTTGACTGCAAACTGGTAGTTGTTATATCATTTTATTATGGTAGTCATAAATTCTTTGATTTGCATCACAATAATTTTCCCGTTTACTAATTGTATGCATCGGAGTAGCAAAAAAATATGGATTTAATGGGAATCTAGCGAGCTGGACAAATGTTTGGAAATGTGTTAATGCTGCATGTTTGAGAGTAACACAGTGTCCTTGGTCACAGTAGGGTGGAAAAATGGATGGAGGTGAGAAAAATAATAAGCAGTAATATATGGAGCCATTAGATTAGATATGTTTTTGCTACAATGGCAGTCAAAGGCTGCGTGGTTCTCAGTGATGGACGTAGTATCAGTGTGAGAAGGGTTACAGAGATCTCTGTGTGAGACGCTTTTATCTGTGTGCATCTGAGCAGGACACAGACACCATCACCCTAATGACGGCATCAGCTATGAGCTCAAGTCAATAACGCTACTTCAAACTAACACCTCTTTTACCAAGAACATAAAACATATATTATTCCCTTTAAAAACAGGGGTGTTTGAAGAAGAGGTTCATTATATTCTTTCAGAGCAGCTAAGATTATACCATAAGATGACAACATACAAGGACGTCCACAGCCTTTTAAAGTTTTACAGCTTTTCTAAATTAAAATGCATCCGCCAGTTATTTGAGATAGGGAGCCCTATTTGAATGATCTAAACGTAAGTCGAAAGCACACGGTGAAGGTGCACTCAGGGCCTGTCCAAATCCACTTTTGCTATTATAACGACAGGAAAAAGGTCAGTGCGCCCAGGTGCATAGTCGAAATGGGTTCGTATACTCTTAATAAGTAATGGTTGTGATTTTTACATGTATGTAGCCTACACAATAATATTCTTATACGCTGTAATTATTATTTAGTTTTTAATATGTGGCATGTGTGCTGCTGCTCATCCCTGTGTGCAATAAGGCAGCCAACGAGTGCTGTGGAACCACCCGGAGGCGCATTTCCTACTAACGCACTAATGCTATAAAATAACAAAATTAAAATGACAAAAAAATACTTAGACCCGGTTTGAGTCAATGCACCTGAACAAACCTTTTTTTTTAGACCAGCATTCCCATGGGCGCAAATGCAATTGCTAGTTAAACGACGCAGGAAATGTAATATATATATATAAATATAATGTATGCGTGTGTGTGCGCGTGATTTTAATATGAATTTATAAATTCAAAACAATAATTGTATTCTTTGGAAGTTGGTAAGTATTCACATAGGAAATTATAGAACTGTACGGTCATCATTCGTTTGCTAATGCTTGATGAAACGAAAAAGCCTCTGAGTGAAAAACGCACATAAAGACAGGCCTTAATGAAGCGTTGGTGGCCGAACATATGCCAGAAAAAAAAATGCTGGAGTGGCCATTCAAATTCAGGCTTCAGACAATTAAAAAAACGTCTCATTCTGTCTGTGCTGAGCGCAGCTGCCGTGAGAGCGCGTTAATGCAAAGGGTCCGTCTCCACAAGCCCGGGCCATGAAAGAAACCTTCACAATGAGATCACTTCAAAAGAGCTTGTAAACAAAGACGGGCCCATTTCAATCCACCACACACAGATAATCAAGCTTAAATAAAACCGCCTTCTCTGATCTGATGCTAGCTAAATAATAGCTGGAAGAGGTGGCCATACTGGCTGCCAGTAAATTTTCATTTTGAAAAACCAATAAAATGTTTATGTAATAAAACCACATTTCAAATGAAATTTAATTTGACACAAAGGTGCTCCGAAGGTCCTTGAAAGAGCGGTATATATCTAGCAGCTCCTCTGATGTCTGTTATTGCATTTGTGCGTCTTTGAGTTGCTGTCCCCTTCCATTTCTCTCAAAAGGTCAGCAATAATTGCTCCTAAACACATTGAAACCTGCCTTGAATGTGGACTACTTAACACAGCCTGGGCTCCATAAACCAATTTCACATCAAAAGGCTTCACGTTCAATAAATACTATAACCACGAAACTATTTCACAATTTAAGATTCAATTAAACCGAATGAGGTTCATTCAAGACCTTTGCATACTGTGTGTTTTTTTGATGAATTCATTTAAATTATACAGATTTTTAATGAAGCTCAGGTAGCTCTGTCCAGTCTTAGTTGTGCATCATATTTATATATTTTTTTTTTCAATTGCATAGGTTTAACTTAATCTGACCTAATGAGATCATTAGCAGTTTTTCCATCGAGCTGAACGGCTCTCTGTTCATAACCGTTTCGGTCCATGCCAATCTGAGTTTCATTTTCCTTGTTCTGTTGCAGCACATCTAGTATGCCGAGACCAAATACATTCACAATGTCACATACATTACCATATCAGTTGTCACGACTGAAATACATTTATTTCAGCTAACATTATTTAAACTCGTGTATATTGTGTATTAGTAGTGGTTGGGACACTTTTCTTTTGGTGGTTCCCAAATGGTGGTGGTCTGGCAGAAAACAGCTCAGCAGTAACCTTTTAAACCCTCAAGCATCCTTCATATAGCAGACAAAGGTCTCGATGCATTTCCGATCCCAATTTATTATTTTTATTAATATAAAAAAATTATAATTTATGTTGTATGAGACTATAAAAAGCAAGATGAAAGAGTAATCATATATTTCTAACAAAACATCAGATTTCAGTCAGTCAGAAATTTAAATGGTTAAGAATAAACAATAAATCTAAGTAGCATTTTTAGCATTTTGTTTGGATGCATCAACAAATCCTAATGTGTGTGTGTGTGTGTGTGTGTGTGTGTGTGTGTGTGTGTGTGTGCCTGTGCACAGTGACTGACTAGAACAAAAAAAAACTCTTTGGCTCAGTCTGTTCTTTGGTTTTGTTTTTTGACTGTTTTTATGACTAAATTGAAAATAAAAACCTGCTGTGTCATTCAATGCTTTGCACATTATGTGTGTATTTGTGTGACATTGTTGCCAGATTGAGAATATTGTATAGGTTCACCCTTTCATGTGTATGTATAATCTGCATTGTGTTGAATTTATACATTTAGATTTCTATGAGTGCCCACTTTTGTCAATTAATTATGTAATTAATTTCCTTTTATTTAAATGATTTTGCCTGAACTTGTCATGAAAGATGCTTGAGGGTTAATAATACAGCATTTCCTGAGAATGTCCCATGCCCAGTCCTTGCATGGCATCTTTAGATACACACAGATTCAAAGCTTAAAAACGCTACAGAGACAAGATAAAGTACCAGCCAAACTGAACCCAGAATCATGTGCAAAAGGCTTTCAGTTTCCTCAACAAAAATATGAACGGGAAGAGCACACTATAAACTACGACAGCTGTAATAACTAGCTGCACTTTCAAAACTGACCTGCCATCAACAGGAAGTTGTGGAAGTTACAGAAAGTAATCAGTAGGGCTGTAGTAAAGCTTCTTAAAAACCTCCTGCCGGGTGAAGTTTCGGAGGATCCAGGCCTGAAGGGGGCTATCGTCACAGTACTCCACCGTTGGGCCATATGTCCCGTCCTCCAGCCGACTGATGGTCAGACACGATTGGGTGATGATGTGCAGGAAGGTATGTTTCTGATGGTATCCATGAAAACATGATGACAATAAACCAGGTATGGGTACTGATGACAAGAAGGTCAAAATGTGTTCTAGTCTTTTAAATTCTAAATCTCTGTTTAAAAGACGTGTACTTCCTTTAAAGTCTGACTAAAATATTAAAGCATATGTAAAACACTTGATTGTAATTTTAATTTGAATTATTCTTCCCCCGGTTTCACAGACAAGGCTTAAGCCTAGTACTAGACTAAAATCTAAGTCTGATCTGTTTCAACTGAAAGACACTTGCACCAACTGATCTTAAAATATCAGTTATATCAGTGTCCTTTGTCTCTGTCTGTGAGACCGGACCAATATATTTTAATACTAAATTCATCAATACTAATGCATAAATCACAACTACATGAGATGCATAGTAAAAAGAAATTACATTAAAGTTTATTTTAGTTCGCCATAAACACTTCTGAGAGTTGAAACCGTATTATAAAGACAACCAAAGTTCATCAAAAGTTCTTAAAAAAGTGTGCTAAAAGGTCAATTTAATACATAATAAATGTAATCTACAATTCATTTGAATTTAATTGCAATTAATTATATGTCAGAAAGGTAAATAAAAGAGATTGAGACCACAAATATTTTTTTTTGTATAATACATAAAAACAATTAAATATAAAATAAGAAAAAACAACAACATTATTACATTTTTTTGCATTAATGACAGCAGTACTTAAGCTGACATGGATAAATCCTAATGATACGTTTTAACTGATTTATTATTGTCTAAATTACTATTATTCAATGTGGTCTCAGGCTCCCTGTTTAATATACGTACATACATACACATATATATATATATATATATATATATATATATATATTTTTACACACATATATATACAAACACAGAGGCTCTAAACAAGGACAAACTAATGGGGGTCATGGGAAAAGGTCAGATGTGGAAATGTAAACGTAGGGCACGAATGTGAGGGAATAAGCGTGGGTGTGTAGTTTGTGCTCACTGGTGTCTGGCAATGACAGATACAAACTGTAATGGGGCTGACTTAGGTGGAGCAATGCTGCATTAATGTCTCTTTACCTTCTAAAATAGCTATTTAATTGGAAACAGTGCCAGAAACCGAGCAAATGGCTCAATCTCTGTAAACCAAAATCATCAATTTTCACATGCAGTGTGAAAAACCTGAGAGCTGTTTTCAAAACAAATGCCTGCCTATCTGGTTGCCAGTATCTTATGGATTAATGGGGAAAAGAATGACAATTTAATGATGGGAGATTCTAGGATGCAAAATGTTGTCAGTCTCATCTTTCTTTATATTTCGATCATTAAGTCTTGCAGCACAAGCCTCCAAGCAGTAGAATAAATACAATGCCCTGCATTACAGACAGCTGAAAGGTGAAAACCAAACACTGGATACGTGTTTGTGTCCAACATCAAAATCACAGAGGGCACAGAGATCTATTTTTAGACGGTATCTGATTTCTCGAACCCCTTTGCGATTCAACGCTAAGGTCCCTTACGGCTCAAGTGTGATGTCCTCTTTTAAATCAAATGACTCATTTATTTGGAAATATAAGCACCAGAATCGACCCAGCTGACAAAGAAGTGTAATCTGTTATATTAACAGAAATATCGATAGCGCCAAGGATCTCAAAGCTTCTTTATTCCGCTATGATGTATGTGGTATGTGTTTCTTGATATTTTGAGAATGCTGTAATGAATCTCAGATATTGATTATGTTACAGTCACTGAAAATCAATGCCTGGAGAGGCTTTTGGAAATGTTATAGGGCTGTATAGTAAACAAAAATAATCCTCCTTGCCATATCTCTACAAATACAAACATGTCTGTATTTGCCCAACTGTGTTTCTAATGCACTCACAGTCTGTCTCATTTATAGTGGGATTCTACTTCACAAACGCCTCTACCAGAACATTCAAACAACACACAGTGAAACACAATTCAGATGATCTTACCTTAAAGTCATACTCCCATTTGCCAACATACTAAGATATGCACAGAAAGAACGGTTCATCAGTTTCCGAGATACACAGTGGTACACAGCACCACGACCAGGACGATCAATATCCAGAGAAGGAAGAAATACAAGATATTCCAAAAATACAGAAGCGCACAAAGTGGATAGAAATGTGACGCATAGCGCCATCTGGTGGTTAAGAGCAGCAACTAGCTGGAGGTCTAATGCGATTTGGGTAACACTTTATCACCGAGTTCGGACCTGGAGGGCGGGCGTCCTGCAGAGTTTAGCTCCAAGCCAAATCGAACACACCTGAAGCAGCTAATCAGGTGCTTAAAACTTCCAGGCAGGCGTGTTGAGGCAAGCTGGAGCTAAACTCTGCGGGACACCGGCTCTCCAGGATAGTCTGTAGTTAACGGTGATGTAACAGTGATGCCACGGTTTAGTTAGTTCATCATAGACTTTTTAATTTCTGTCTTCCTTTGTTTAGTTTTTCCCACCACTGTTTAGTTCCCTTGGTTACTGATTTGATTAGTGATTTCAGTTCAGCTGCGTATTGTTCATTTGCCTTATTACTTACGCTCCTTTGGTTGCTGTGTTCATTGTCAGTTGTTGTTTGTGTTAAATGCACACTGTTTTGACTGCTCATTAAAAAGACCTTGCATTCTGAACCTTCAACTCTTATATTTATATATATATATATATATCATAAATAAGAATTGTACCTTACATTAAAGTGTCACCAAGTGTGTCCATATAAATAATTACCTGGATAAATATAAAACTGGATGTCACATGACCAATCAAGACATTGCAAGTTTAAATATAAATATAAATAATAATGATACATGTGACCAACATTCGAACTTCACGAATGACGAAATGTAATTTCTGGATAAACTATGGCCATGATTTCCATAACCCATGTTTTCGGAAGGCAAAATGTAATTTTTTTACTTTAATTTAAAACAAATATATGTTCGGTTCTCTCTGAACATTCTGAGGTTAGAAGTCCCCTGAGAGCCCATGTGATCTTTGTCAGGCTCAAACAGCCTATTTACCTGTCTGTGTGGAGTAAAAGACCACCTCATACAGTACACATAAATAAATAATCACAAAAATAGATAATCAACATTGTATTTCGCCCGGAGCAGTACATTCTCCTGGTGGAAATACACCCCTAAATGTAACAGAAGTGAAAATTGGATACATTTTTACATGTCTCACATCTTAAAATATTTTTTCTTTTGTTATACCTTTGATTTATGTACTGCATAAAAAGATTTGCTCTTTTTTGAGCTTGATAAAATAAAATTAAGTACACTTATAAGGCAAACATTCTTCTACCTTTAAGGACTGTGCACCGTGTGCACTTTATTATACTGTATGCCATAGATTAGCCATAACAATAGCATAACTATATAACATATAGTCATACTATATAATATATATAAGTTTTATTTCAATTTTTCTGTCTTTTGTTTTTTAGGCGTACTAGCAGGCCCCTTGAAGAATCTTCTTTAGTAAGCAAAGCTATGTAATTTTATATTTTTATTGCATTGATTTTGTCGCTGGGCAAATATGATATTGTGATATTTTCTGTGTAATATGTACCTCTGCATCGTACTCAAACATCTGGTTTCCTTTCATGTGGTGGCACTTCAGCATAACAACAGGTCCATTAAGCCGCGATGCATCCAGACACAGGTCATCGGTTCGAATCTCTTTGTCAGCCGTATATGAGAACACCTGCAAACCGATTAATCAGATGTGAATTAATTACCGCGTATTAACTAACAGGAAATGACTTACTTATTTAATATTTACCTTTAATTACGTATATAATTAACATTTCAACACTTTCAATTTAGCAAGGATTAAAAGGATTAGTTCAACCAAAAATTCAGCTATCAAGCTTAAAGTCATTAAATAAGCCCTAATCCTACGATTTTCAAATTCATCTCTTTTCACAAATCAATGAATACAGAATTTGTATTCTTTTAAAGTTTCAGTCCCGGTGCACTGTCCATATACAAAGACTTTATTTGCAAAAACAGACAACCCCATTTCTTAGAAAAGTCAACAATCATGGTTTTATGCTTTTATTGTGTTTTATAAAAAACGATTAGTTCCATTCCTGGATTCAGGTATGATTATATATGTCCATATGTTTATCAATTTAGACTGTAATGACACTTGCAATATTGTGCTACATTGAATCAGGTTGTTTTAAAACGAGAAACAGACGTTTTCTCATGCTGAGAGATGAGATGTATGCGAGTAAGAAAATATCATATACGGTGTTAAAAATGATACAGCGAACGATATGCTATTCTCTGTTATTCTCTGTTTTCACTTAAGATCCATTAGATGAGAGGCATGTCTGGAACATTCTCTCGCCGTTTACTGTTGCAGGCAGGAACCTTTTTTAGCGTTTCAATCATTTTCAATCATTTTTATTTAACAACACAGGTTGCATCGAAGCACAAAGCGTTTTATAAGGCAAACATTCGTTTAACGAACTTGCTTCAATTTCAGTACATGTATTTTTAGTTCTAATGTTTTGCATTCTGTGGTAGATTTGCTAGATTTTTAATAGTAGATTTTTTGTTAACTAAACAGAAATCCTTTCCTACCTGGTTGCCGCCCATTCCGTGACAGTTGAAGAAGCCAACCTTTTCATTCTCTTTTCGGCCCATGTTGTCCACACACTGATTTGTCTCAACGTTTCTGATCTAATAACATAAAAGGACAAAGTCTGAGGATTTTATATAATGCGGTGTTCTTTTAATCAAGTACTGTGTGTAAGCCATCTTTTTCTTTTTTTTTTTTTTTTTGCAACACTGTCCTTGGGTTGTATGAGAACTGGTGAAAAGCTTTAAATACAATTACTGCAAACGACATTGAGGGAACAGTGGAACTGCAACAATGGCTGGGCATGAATATTGTCTGTTTTGCATTGCAAAGGTCTTGGCGTAACCGCACACATAAAGCTACACATTTAGTGTGCAAAATGGCAAACTGAATTAACAATTAATTCTTTCAATGGCCATGCCGAACAAGAAAACACTCTTACCTCCCCAAGTGAGTAATATCTACGTGGGATCTGCGAGTCGGGGTAGATGTTTTCCAGGTACCATGAGAAAGGTTTACACTTCAGCGATTCTCTCAAAGCCTTCCGCGAAGAAACATCGCCGTAATCCACCCGAACCACACCTGGAGAAAGACGCACAATCAATCATATACTGGTCTTTCAAATCAGTGAAATGTGAATGCACCGCCCTCTTTTGCAAGTCACTTGGGATTAAAGCATCTGCTAAATGAAAAGATGTAAATAACCCACCTACAAACATGACCCAAGGAAACAAAATATAGGATATATATAGAGAGAGATAGTTTGATGTAATTTTTACATTGATGCTTAAACACATTTAATAATGATGGATTATTTCACCATTAAAAACATTTAGAAATAGGTATGCTGAAATTTTGATTGATTGATTGATTGATTGATTGATTGATCGATTAATTGATAGACTGATTAGGGTGGAGGAGTTAAGAATGGTTAATCCAAATATCCCCAAATGGTTTTTTGTTTGTTTTAACATGATATGCCTCAAATAAAATGCAATGGCATGTATTCATTGAAAAATCTCTAATGCGTCCTTCACTACAGACACTAGAGGGAGCTTCAGCATTACTTTTTATCAGTAAATGCCTAATTTAAATAAATTGATGGAATAAAAATCCACCCATTCATTCTCCAACCCGCTTATCCTCTTGAAGGTCGCAGGGATACCAGAACCTATTTCAGTGTCACAGTAAAACTGTGCATGTATACATGTATATATTTAATCTTATTCAAATCCATCAGCAACCAAATTCTAATTCTCTATTTTTCGTTTCAATTCAAATTGAACAAGCATTTACATTTTGGGATGATCTAGATGGGTGGTCTCTTCTGTGTTCATGACTGCAGAGAGGGTATAACGCAGACACACACACACACACACACACGCAGAGCTGCAGACGTCCCAGAGGCCTTGGCGATCAGAGCACACACACTGACAGCTGAAGCGTCAGGCGTTTGCGTCTTTCTGCTGAGTGTTGACTTTCTGCATTTCTTCCTCAGTCTAGCGTTTTCTCTTTTTCTGTCTGCCTTGATATTTGCTGCTGTGTTTTGTGACCTCTTCTCTCTCTGTCTCTCTTTGTCTGTGGTGCAGATGATAAATGATCTTGTGTGTTATAGTAGATGCCTTGGGGCAGAGCCGCTCTCAGATGTGATCACTGGGTCTAAGTTATGTGCCATCTCTCCCCTCTGAGTTCAGTCCACATTTAAAAGAACATTTTATGCAAAAATGTCACAATCCTTCACTTACTTTCACAGTTTCAAACACATACAACATTCTTTCATCCCAGAAAAAAAAATTATGTTCCTGCTGCTTGAAACCTCAAAGATGATAAAAAAACCTCTCTCTCTCTCTCTCTCTCTCTCTCTCTCTCTCTCTCTCTATATATATATATATATATATATATATATATATATATATATATATATATATATATATATATATATATATATGTGTGTGTGTGTGTGTGTGTGTGTGTGTGTGTATTATAAATGTACATATTTATCATGAACGTAACGTACGTAGTCTGCATGAAGTGCATGTTGTTAGTCACAGAAAATCTTTATTGTAGCTCAAACGTCATTACAATTTCTGCATATATATGCATATAAGCTCACTGTACTTTTCAATATCTGAGCCATTCAAGACAATGACTGCAAGGATTTGCTTATTGATATTACTATAAGAATTTGCCTGTTAGTTGAGGTGTGACATTAAACTTATAATCGAGCACAAAAACAACGTAGCATACTGTTGCCAGATAATGAATACAGAAAACCATTTAAATGCAACTAATGCCGTACTACGCAAATAAATCAACCACAACTGTATATTTTCCCAAATAATTTGTGAAAATGCATGGTCGGAAAATCTCCAATGTAGGCAAGTATATTTTTAAGTTGTCTAAAGTGGTGTTGTTTTGGTGTTGTTTTTCATTTGGATGAAAAAGCCTCTACTTGCAGGCTTCAGGATTCCTTTTTAAAAATGTTATGCACGTTTTGGTTCAGATAAAAAAATATTTTAGCTGAATTGCGTCATGTACAGTACAGATGCTAGAAGACTTTTTTTACACCAAATAGTGTAAATATTGTTTTAAACATCTGCTTGTGTATTCCAAGTGCTGAATATAAGAAATTAGAAACATCTTTCTATTAAATTTGAGTGATGTTTAGTTTCTTTGAGGTACAGACTATTCCTTTAAATGTGTGAGATTTGACACTTCCTTCTTTTGCACCCCAAATCTCTTCAATTGAAATAAACTCACCTTTCTCTCCAGAACAGCTTCTGCCATTCTGACTCTAGACATACCAGACTACACTATTTATTCATTACACACACACACACACACACACACGCCTCAGTCTGCAGACCACAACACAGCACCACTGGGATGCCTTTCCAGGAACAATCCCCCTCCTTTGCTCTACATTACCACAGAGTTGCTCCTGAATCTTTCTCTCTCAAGTGAACTGACAGAGGTTTCAGTAAAGGCTAATCTCATTATTGTCCTTGTACAGGATACTGAGGCTTTCTAACCCCACTATAGCACTACATTTCCCAGGTCTCCCTAGGGGCGAGATGCAGATAAAAAAGCAGAACGTTCATGCATACGTGAGCGGCAGAGCAGAACTCAGACACTTAGCACAATGCCAGGCATGAATAAAAGATGGAAAATCTCTCATCAGGGTGAAATATCTGTCCCGCTGATCTGCACAATAGCAGAACCGCTTGCGGACTGTCACCAAAACGTCCATATCAGCAAATATGAGCAAGACAGATGGATGTAAAAACGTTTTAGGGGGATGTGGCCCTGTAGTGGCTGTTTAAGTTGAATGGGGATGAAATATTAATGTTTCATGGTAGGAATAAGAGGAAAAGTGTCTTTCGTGAGAAGAATATTCACTGGAAAGGTTCACTGTAAAAAAAAACCAAAAAAACCTAAAGAATATACTCAATAAAATCGAGGTAAGAATTTGCGTGAGTAGATTCTATATTATATATTTGGGTAAAGAATACCAAAATTGAACAGCTCTGACAAACTAAAAGAAAATAGGTAAAGCATGCCTAATGTTTTTTAATACACTACACAGTTAATTACCTATAAAGAAATTGTAATAATAACTCTTTTTTTAGCAGGCAATATTTCATCTTCCAAATCAGTATTTATAATAATTATGAATACGAAATACGAAAATGTTACAATTGCAACAATATTTAAATAAACTCAAAATAGTCACCATCATTTGATCTTAGCTTTCATTGCGTTAACAAATGCATGTTAGCACATTATTACAAGTGACAATGAAAGCCTTAAGATTAATGTACAATGCGTTCAGAGCCCAGTGATGCTGGTTTGTTGAAATATTTGCAAAAGTGATGTCGATTCAATGCAATTAACACTGACATATCAGTTCTTTTAAACATTGATTCAGTGTTTGCTTGCTATGCGCACTTTTGAGGTGCCAGAGCTAATATCTTTGGGTATATATTACTTCTTATTTTTTGGGGGGGTTTTGTGTAGCAGTTAGTAAAAAAAAGTAGTGTAAGTAGAATTTACCCAACATTATACTAATACATTTAAGTAAAATCTACCCTATTTTAAAGGTTTGTATTTAACATGCCCATGATAAATTTTTACAGCGTTGTAGAACAGAAAGAAATGGTAGCACAAAGTGCCTAACCTAACCAGTGTTCAAAAATTAAATATTAATATTATATTATAAATACAAAGCCCTAACTTATGCATTGATTTATTTATTTTTGACACTCTGCTTCCATTCCTTTACAAAATCTATTATTACATGGAAAAGCCTGCATTTGATCCATTCATTCATGCTTATACTTTTAACCTTGATCTTAACTATGTTTTATTCACTTATTAAACCTTGCCTGGTAAATGTTCATTTCAGGATGTGATAGTATTTGTTTTCATATTGTTTGCATACTGATTGCATATAGTTGTGTCACGAACAATGAAGAACCATAAAGTATGACACTCATTCAGACACTGACTAACATACTGTAGCACATGTTGACTAGAATATAAACTGCAGTGTTATTTGTTTTATTTAAAGTTATTTGCTTAAAGAAAATATATTTTTACCTCCAGTTTCACTGACAAGGCTTAAGGCAAGTCCCAGACTAAAATGCATACTTAAAATATCTTGCTCTTGCTATCTTTATTTGTCAGTGTCATTGTTCTGTCTCAAGATGCACAGCTGTAACATTTTCTTAGGTAAAACTTTAGAATACTGTTTCATCGTTAATGAATAACTACGCAGGAACAAGTGACTAATGCACTATTAACACTGTAATAACTACAATTATCTAACAAGAAACTCTGATTAACAATTTAGTAAGTAATAGCACTCAGTTGAAACTGGTAGTTCACCGTTAGCTAAACAAAACTCCTAAGAACGTCTGTATACAGTTGCACAATTAATGTGAATTATGCATGATAAATAAGTAATTCCAAAATTAAGATAATGGAAACCCACTAGTAATGATTTAAGCATTACCAATTCCTTCTAAAAGAAGAAGTAATAGGTAATTACTAATCAAAACCTACAAAAACCTCATAAGTTTACAATTACTGAATACCGATCCAAAAAACAGCAACTATTCTAGAAGGATGTTAGTAACACTTGAATAACTACTATTCGATACTTTACAAAACCGGCAAAAGCTTACAATGATTCACAGTCATTACTAGTGAGTTCATAATCTTCACTTTAAACTCCCTCTGAAGTATTTGGAAATATACTTTAGAATTAATTATGCATTATGCATTATTCATATTTATTATGAACCTGTGTAAGTAGTTCTTGGGTGGTATGAAAAAATAATATAGCTAATAGTGTAGAACTACCACATTCGACTAAGTAATGTTACTTACCAATTCATTAATCAGTTTCTTGTTAGTTAGTAGTAGTTACTAGAGTTCTAATATTGCGTTACTGCGTTAATATTGTGTTTTCTTCTGTAGTTATTCATTAATGATGGAACCATATTCTAAAGTGTTACCTTTTCTTCTAAGGCGTTTTATTAAAGCTGCTTATATACCTTCATTTATCTTTGGCCTAGTCCTGGATTAAATTAAGCCCTGTCTGTGAAACATAGTCTAAATGTACTAAATTGCTCATTCGTAATGTAATTTCTTTACCATAAAAATGTGTAGATTTAGCAGCACACCAAGAGACACAAGACAAGTAAATATCAAATTACATAAATATACTGTATGCACTTATTGTAATTCATACTGCACTTAATATAAACTGAAACTAAACATAAAATACATTTTCAACATTTTCAAAATTATAGTTCACACTTGAGTATAGTCTTTTAAAATATAATGTTTTGAAATAGGTGCTCTTTGTGTGTGTGTGTGTGTGTGTGTGTGTGTGTGTGTGTGTGTGTGTGTGTGTGTGTGTGTGTGTGTGTGTGTGTGTGTGTGTGTGTGTGTGCGTGTGTGTGCATGCACTAGTGAGAGAGAGGGAGAAAGAGAAGGTAAAGCAAGCAAGCAAAAGTAAGATAAGCGGATGTGTGTTGAAGAAATTTTGTGTGCTACAATACCCTCTTGTCTGAACAAGCTTGAGGAAGGCTGGATTTTTACAGGATTATAGAAGACAAACAACCGATCGCAGCAATGGGTCCGGGAGGCCAAATGATAGGATAATCACAGACTCTCAAAGCAACCATGACCACAGATGCAAATCAGTGCGCTATTTATAGAAAACCCTCTGCATCTCTGTAAAGACAGCCATAGCTCACACTGACACTAATGAAGACCTGAGAGAACATGGTTACCTGCTCTGAATTCACTAGTTCACCAGCGTTAAATCATTTGCTTGGTGGAACTGTGCTGTCATCTCAATTTCACTTTTGCACTATATTGTACATTTAGTTTAAAAAAATATGATTGAAACTATCCAAAGCAACCAAAATTAAAACTGCAGGGATAATATGATGGTCCGTCTCAGTAAGTGAAATGTCATTTATTGATTTCCTGAAGAGTGTTACCTGGTGAGATGATGTAGAAGAAATCTTTGAACTCATCCATCCAGACTTCAGCCAATCGCCTGTTGTTCTTGTTGATCACCTGACCGGTTCCACCAGGGAAACTGTATGGTGTGGCCTTCCTGAACACGTGGCCTACATGAGAACATGTGACTATCTCTAGAGATCCTCCACACTGCCAGATCTATTCACACACATACAAAGGAAATGCAATTAGAATCATCAAGGATCTTTAAAACGTATCCACGTAAAATTGAAATAAAAAAAATAAAATCCAGCATGTACTTATGAATATAGTATTGCAGAACATCATCAACAAATGGATCACTCACCCTAAAAAAGACATCTCAAGATTTTCCCTCCCCATATATCCATGCCTGAATCATAGGTGCCAATCTCTTCAAAATAAGTTCTGTCAATGGAGAACAGACCTCCTGCCATTGTGGGAGTTCTGTGGAGAAGATTCAAAACAAAACTAGAATGAATTCATCTGACAGGGTGTATATACTGAATGCTATATATGTGTTCCCACCATCAATAGCTAGGTTAAGTGATGTGAACCTCTCTAGTCTGTTTAAGAAAATCCTCTGATCAATAACTTTCTTTATAAGGGTGTAATGATACATTGATAAGGATCAAATCAATACATATCAATCAAATGACTAATAATATGACGTATATACGCAATGGAAATACATGCAAATATTTTTATTTTCCAAATATATTCTGTATGTGTGAGTAATCTATATATACAGTAAATGTGCACATATATATATATAAAAAAATTGTGTATATATATATATATATATATATATATATATATATATATATATTTTTTTTTTTTTTTTTTTTTTTTTTTTTTTTTTTTTTTTTTTTTTTATGACAGTGCATGCATGTATACATATGTATATTTTTAAATTGCATAGCTCATATTGTTGTTTATGTCCTAATGTAGATACTACATTTTAGAGAGTACAGAAAAATGACAGACTTTCTTCACAACTGTCATTGCTTTTCTCATTAAACAAGCCAATGATGAGCTGTCATCAGCAGACTGCTGATCTCATGCATGACTAAATGTTTTGTTCTTGTTATTTTGGTTACATATGTGAGTTGTAATAAAAATGTAACTGTATAAAACGACATACAGGTTTATTGCAGGCCATTTGTAATATATTTAACATTTCTTTTATAAAACCCTCAGGATAATGAAAGAACTGGTTTAAAGAGTTAACGATATCAGATTTTAGATTCACATCCTAATAATAATGTAACTGACAACAGCTAAACCATCGTGCCACCTACAATACATGCTGTCTGCTCAATTAAGACAAATCAAACATTATTTAAATAAAACGCTTTACAGTGTATTACCTAACAGGAAGGGTTCTGTCCCCCTTGCGTCGGTCCATCTCTCTCTGAGGAACTGGATACCATCTGAAGTTGAGCTTCCAGTTGAATCCCCCATAGGTCATATCTGAGCCGGCCATGTACTCGAATGTCTCATCACTGATGACATCAATGATCGGACAGACCACAGCCCTCCTAGAATGACAAACACAAATAACCCTTTCACCTTCAGCCCAGTGCTGCTGTGGAAATAGGTATTTTGACAAGAATTGCATCTATTTTTAAAATATCAAATTACAAAATAGCGTAAGAAAGCTGCAAAAATGGAGGAGAAAAAGAATAGTTAGAAAACCTCCCTTCCTCCCTTCCTCATTTTACTGCAAAATTAATAATATTGGCTGCTTATTAGTACTTATAAAGCACATATTCTTTATGACCATACCTTACTAATAAGCAGCCAATTAGCAGGTTATTGAGGTAAAACTTGTAATTAATGGTTTGTTAACAGTGAGAATTAAACCTCAAAATAAAGTGTGACTGAATGGCTCGAATGGTCACACCACCCTAAGATGATGGATGTAGATGAAATTCGGGTTTAAACCAGACAGTTTAGCTATAGTTTTTGACGGCTCAGAATGACTTTGCATCAGGTCTGTCTGCCGCGGGTTTATTCTGCAATAATGCCCATCTGACTAGACATTATCCTTTGTGTAACAGAAAAGGCCGAGACACATTTCCAAATAGAAACAGTCCACATTGCAACATGCTTCCAGAATGTTATTTGGATATTCACCTCCAGCTTTAGCACAACTAGACCAATTCTGATCGATGCAAACCCGATACACGCACCGCATAATGCTATACACCCAAATAAGCAACTTATGTATCACTGCTTTGCGATTCAGCCTAGACGGGGAGTTAAAAACCTTTACAGCAGGCAGCACAAAAGCGCATGCTCTCAAAAATAGGTTTCCTGTATCAAAGCACCTGAGCATGAACGAATATGAGTGTGCTTGTAACAAGTAACAAGATATCCCCAGTAATGTAATTCTGAATCTGCCTTCTGTACCTGAATCTGTGTGAACGTAATAAAGATCATTTTACAAATGGAGGACACGTCACACTTACTGATGGGTAACAGGATTATACTGTGAGAGACCATGAACTAAAGCAGCTAGTAGGTAAGCACACAAAGCAAGGTAAATATGTAATTGTTAATGGACTTTCACCTAAGCACCCAATCATTTACTCGGACAATTTATCTATTTATACATTACTTTATTTATGTACTCATTAAGCCATAGGCAACATCACCACTTCTCTTTCGTAGTAATGCATTTTTTTCTCTAATCCAAGAGATTGTGACCCACTAGAGCTGGAAGATGGCTTTAAATTATTTAATGAAGCAGTAAGACCCAAGAAGCCTTGGTTTATAGTGAATTTATTCCTATAATCCTAAATGACTGGAAAAATCAAAATTAAATAAATGCTAATCAAAGGTCTGAAATCATGGGGTTTTTGTTTTTGATATAGTGCCACTCCTTGAGTAAATAAAATGTGACCCTGGACCATAAAACCGGTCATAAGAGTACATTTTTCGAAATTGAAATGTATACATCATCTGAACACTGAATAATAAGCGTTCCATTGATATATTGTATAATATTTGTCCAAGATAAAACTATTTGAAAACTATTCGAAATTTAAAGGTTGCAAAAAAAAACACCTTTAAAGTAGTCCAAATGAAGTTCTTAGCAATATATTATTTTTTATATAATATAATTATGGTATTATGGTACCAGTACTTAATGTACTAAAATAAAAATATGTAATTTTGACCCACGCAGTGTATTTTTGTCTAACCTCAGCAACTTAAAAATATTAAGAGTATATTAAGGGTCTTGGAATACTGTCTTTGACAACAGAGTGCCTTGGATTCAAAGAAGCTGAGAACCATTTTTCTACAGTACATCCAAGGATGTAAAGTTTGGGTCTCAGGAATATACGATCTGTACAGAGTCAAGTACACTCACCTGTCCTCTTTGATCCGGGAAAGCAGCGGCTCCAGCCACCCTGAAGTGCACTCACAGTGGGCATCCAGGAAGGTGATGACCTGTCCTCGCGTGGCAGCTGCTCCTCTTAGTCGTGCTCGAATCAAGCCGGATCGCTGCTCCATCCTTAAAATACGTACTGGAACCTCCAGAGTCGCAACATGGTCCTCTAATTTTTTCTTTAGAAAATCTGCAATCAATCAGTGGACGCAAAGGTCATCTACAGAAATGAAATTATGGTGGATAGCTCCATATTACACACATTTTAATGTTTCTTCACTCAAGTCTCTAAGAAGCTGAGTGAAATTTGTGACCCTGGAGCACAAAACCAGACATAAGTAAATCAGGTGTATTTTCGTAGCAATTGCCAACAATACATTGTCTGTGTCAAAATGATTTTTTTTTTTTATGCTAAAAATCATTAGGATATTAAGTAAACATCTATCTAAAGACATGTACATCTCTTTAGCGTAAACGTATTAAAAACTCAAAAATGCATTGCTAAAAACTGGACAACTTTAAAAGTGTTTAAATTAGATTTTTTTGCATCCTCAGATTCCAGATTTTTCATGTAGTTTCATTTATTATGTGAAAAATTGGCTGGACCCTTATGACTGGTTTTGTGGTCTAGGTTCACATTAATGGACTAAATAGCCTAAACGTCAACATTTACATAAACGATGACACTGAGGATTTTCTGCCATTGACCAATATAGTGGTACTCATAATAACTCAACATGTAAAACATAATTGATCAGTTAATAAACTAATTAATGGCTGTGATTATGACCTCTCTCGCTGGCATCATCCACCAGCAGAATCTCGAGCAGTAGATGTCTGGGCGAGCGATTTATGGCACTATGTATGGTTCTCAAAAGTGTACTCCAGGCTTCATTATGAAACACGATCACAATGCTGGTGTTTGGAAGGTCATCGGGGTATGTCTTGGTTTTACAGCTGAGGAACACACACAAAGGTTAATAAGACAAAACAAGTTAAATAAGTTCAAAGACAAACTTTTTAGACATATTGAGTCAAGTATCGAGTCAAGTTTCTTTGCAGGGCTTTTCACAATGCACATTCTTTCAAAGTAGCTTCGCAGAAAACCCCGATGCTAATGTTTAGTATTAGATGGATCCGTGGAATACTCTATTCTGATTGGTCAGTCACCACATTCTGAGGTATGTTACTCTCTGATAAAAACTGGCAAAAACTATTAATACAGGCTTGTCGGGTAACTGCAGTCAGCGCTATTTGCTTTCTGGGAACATTTTTTTTTGTGAATGCTTTGTGTTTGACAGAGGTGGAAATCTAGCCATATTTTAGTTTCACCCATAAACAGCAGCTGAGTGATTCATTTTAAGTCACAAGCAAGTCTCAAATCATGTTCCAAGTCCTCGAAGAGTTAAAGTTAATGAGATAATCAAATGATGATTAGTTCATTAGCATGAACACCTGCTGTTAACAGTTAACATCACTGAAGAAAAGAGAAAAACAAGCACAGCTGACTTCAGCCTCAGCCTTGGATGAAATCAACTTGAAGAAAAACAAAGACAAAAGAAAACAGTCACCATAACTGTGGTCAGTGTTGTTGGACTTTTAAACATTATGATAATTCAAAGACGTTTGCTTTTAAGCAATTGCTTCACAGCAAACCTAGAAGTAGCAGATTAATTCATTGATAAATTATGATGGTTGAATGTTATTGCTTTAAATCTCTCTGGTTTTAGTATTTCTCTATTTGGTTTATTAAATACATTTGACTATTAAGTATGTCTCATTGTAATGTGTCGATACTGAAACCAAAATTTTGTTTAGGATTAGGTTTTTAGACATGAACATTTATCATACGATCCTCAATAGCGGTGACATTAATTATTCGAACTGCATTGCATGATTTCAGCATGAAGCATTTTGTTGGTTGTCACCATTGTTAGGTATTTATGTGCTGGTTCTTGATGTTTGTGTGTGTCTAAACAACACTGGAGTACAAATTTTATATCACACAGAATCTCCGTTACTCTTTATAACAGCAGGTGTTCATCTCTAATTAACAATCATCATTTAATTAAGTCACTTAATTATCTTATTAACTTTAACAGTTTAAGGACTTGGGATTTTACTCAAGACTTGCCGTTAGAGCCATTACAGTGTGCACGGATCCACACTTTAAAAATTTACCTAAAATAGTCAGCCATCCAGGGATGGATTTTGGCATACTCTTTTTAACGTTCTATGCTTCGGGACGTACTTATTTTAATCTCACATACTATTTAGGGTGGATAGTATGAACACTGGGAAACAGGGAATGACTTGGTTCCTGCTTTAGTAAAATGAGCTGCTGAGTTAATGGATGGAACAAAAATATGGCGGGACTTTTACTCTTTGGCCCCTGAATTTCCCACCTCTGGTGTTTGGTTGACAGCTAAAATATGACACGAATCGATATTTAATTATGCCAACCTGGTATCGCAGACCCGCTCTCTCACTTCATAATGCAGCTGCTGGCCTTTTGTGATGATTTAAAGTCAGCGTGAAATAAAAATGGACTTTATTTATGAACAATTCATCTGTGAAAGTTAATCTGCTGAAAAAAAATGTCTTGGTAATATTTAATCAAAATCTGAACAAAGCAATGGTGCTCCTTTTCTAACGATGTCAGTCTTGGGCAGAATACCCTTAAACACACCCCTCCTCTATTCAGTATTTCCACTTTGTATGCCCTGTGCATCAGATGTTTAAGTTCCCTGGTCGTGATATCTGAGGCTAAGACTAATTCCGCAATAACCACTGGTTTGATGTACATTATCCTTTACTTATATCATAATATCTTAATAAAATGCATGTATAGACACATTTAGCAAATTATAGCTATAGGCATATAATACAGATTATATTTTGTACTAAAATCTGAAATAAAGTATATCTTGATTAAACCTGATGTACTACATATCCAACTTGTGTATACTCTGCAACAAAATGAATAATCAAGTACCTGAAATTTGCTATATGGTATATATTGTGGGTTTACTTCATGTATGTGTGTAATTTAAAACATCGCTATGGCCTCATTTTAAGGACAGTTTTCAAGACAAAATGTTTCCAGTTTGATCATTAATATAACACTGAATAATTGTTGACCTCTGATACTTACTTTTAAACATTGATTCAACCATACAAGCATAAAATCATCTCTTCAGCAATTACATTCTTCTTGATTAAAGCTTGAAGCAATAAAAATCAATCTATTTCCTGCTATTAAGATATTAAGTTATTTGATACATGCACAAACAAGAAGACAATTTAGGATACACACCATCTTCAGCATTGGGGGTGCTAAAGTAATTTAACAAAAATTATACGATCCATTAAGTTGAAAATTGGTATGCGTCTGCTTTAGTGGGCATCCTAACATACCCTTTAATAGGGCTACATTAAAAAAGCATGTAGGCGCTATCAGCCAATCAAAATTTAGTGCCTAAAACTGACACATGTCTATTTCTGTCATTCAGACTATTTGTATTAATTTCAATGCAAATCCTTAGATTGAGGTGATTTTTATATTATAGATAGCTAGCAGCTGAGAGTCACCAAGAGAGCTTAAATAAAGCATGAAGCTGCACAGGACAACGAGCGCGCTAAAAATCCGCGAGAATGGCTGAGGGAATGAAAAGAGATATGGGGATAGTTTTATAGCTCTGCTTCTCTTTGTGTGCACAGACAGGATGGGGGCAGAAGGGCACAAACTCGAGGCAGATTACAGATGACGGCACGCAGCATCTATCTATGAATATCACCCAACTGCGAACAACGGGGGATTTTGGCTGTAAGCATTGAGGGAATGGGACAGAATGGGTTATTTTACTGCAATGTTAAACCAGTGTTATTCCTTTGGGAGACAAATGTATTCATTCTCACCCCAAGTTGTTTTCTTTCCTTGCTTCATTCCATCGTTCATTCATTCTAAAATACTCATTAGTAGTTTTGCTATGGGGAAACGTAATTTTTGCTCATAGCTGTAATTAGTGACGTGAACAATCCCAAAACCTCAAAGTTCTAAATTTAAACATAACTGTGGAATGGGCTTAAATGATACCCCAAATCATGCAGCTTCTTGGCTACTTTTGTAAGAGACATTTTTAACAATTCTACTGTTCAACATTCATTTCGACTGGTAAGAAGCGCACATGGACCAGGATATCCTTATCACCTAACACATAATCGATCAACGATAATAACAAATAACAATAATCACCATTCAGAATATCATAGCCAACCTATTTCAACATCCTAGGTATAACATTTTGGTGGTGAGTTTAGCACAGATGAACATCACTGACATGTTCTTAAGAGAATGTAAAAATCTCATTGTTTTTTACTGTGGAGTTCTTTAAGTTCTTGGAGCATTTAGCTGTCACACAAACTACTGAGATTAAAAGACTCTGGTAAAATGTTGAGCAAATGTTTATTCCAAGAGAAACATCCATCACTGTATGTGGGTGATGGCCTTGAGTGCGCTGAATGGTGGCATAACTCAAACACACCAGATGAATGTGGCATGTTTTGCTCTAACAGCTCTCTGGGATTTCATTATGTAACTTGAATGGTTCTTTAGATTCCATAAACAAAGACCTTATTTGCTCCACTGAGACAGAGGGATGAAAACTGGAGCTTTCACGTAATAATAATGAACGTTAAATAAAAAGTATATTTATCACCTATTCTTGTGCAAAGTTGCTTTATTTTTATTTTTGATGAACAGATGCTCTTGGTGTATTGAATGTACATACTGATAAGAAAATATCCACAGTTTGCCTCATTACGTGACCGCACAATAAAGCATGTGCCGGGCTTATGCAATTGTGGTTAATATTCATCTAAAAAATTTAGGTCAGCTAGAATTAACACAACTAACTAATTGTCGATTCACAGCCTCGCCCGTTTGTCTTAGAATAACTGCTAGCTTTCAAACTTGTCTGTTCAAAACCACAAAACTTGTACCACTGCAACGGCAAATACCATACTGCATCCACGAGAGTTAGGAAATACAAACATCTCTCTCTGAAACTGCTCAAGTGTGTGATCCCCAAACATCTTTGGCCTGCTGCTTTTATTCTGATTCAGATGCAAGCTGAGTCACTTTTCGGAAAGAAAAATTAATTAGAAAAATAACATTTACACTGAAAATGTGTCGTTGTAGAAAGTCCTTGAGGCAAATTTGAGTTTTGAATTTAAATAAAGTAGTGGGGCATCAATTTCTATCCATTCCATAATTACAGCAAATGCAAGTAGCCACAAAACCAATAACCAATAACCAATTATTGCTTATTAAAAAAAGAAACATTAAAAGTCATCGTCTTCCTAATGAATGCTGATTTGTGTTGTTGAGATCGTTGTGGCAGCTGATTGGATCCCGCGATTAGTGTCGTTAATCATGGAGCATTTGTCTGCACAAACACACACACGCTCACCCGTCCAGCCGGACATCTGGCAGACTCCTGTTGAGCGCGATCATGTCACTGGCCATAAGGTTGAACTGATTGATTTTAAAGAGCTCTTTCATCTTCTCCTGCTCTTCTTTGGGAATTACCACAGCCTTCCCCATTTCACCTGGTGCCTCATGGGTGCGGGACATCACCGCTGGAACACAGAAAGCAGGACGGCAGTCGGTGTCAATTATTTATTACCAAGTGCTCAGTATCCTGGCCAAAACATGTGCCCATGTATTTATTTATTTAACTCCTTTCATGTCGGTTTGTTAGAAAAGTGTCAGCTATGATATCTAAAAAGATGTAATGCATAATAATCATAATAAAAATTTGGTCTACAGTATTTTCATCTTCATATTAAATATGCACTTTTTTAATACACAAAATGAAATCAAAATGTATTGCTCTGCCTCTGAAACTGCACTTTCTATTTCAGCTAACATTGCAAACTGATGCACATTCATTTTCAGTCATGCAATTAATTCCCAGTTTTTAAAATGAATCCTACCTTTCATTATTTACTTTTGAGAATCCTTTTCACTTGGACAGTAATATTTACAGTTTACTTCACATATGTGACCCTGAGTCTTTATATATATATATATATATATATATATATATATATATATATATATATATATATATAGGTATAGGTATATTTGAAGTCAATAATACGTTCTAAAACAATAACCTCCAAAAGATTTTTTTCAATCAAATCAGTTGATTAGCAATATTCATTTCCTATGGGTTTTTTTGCACCCTCAGAATAACGATTTTCATACTGTTGTATCTCAACCAAATATTACTCCATCCTAGAAAACCATAAGCTCATTTATTTGGCTATGTATAAATGCCATTTTCAAAACCTTTGTTCCTTATGACTGGATTTGTAGCCCGAGGTCACATATGGAAATAAAATTGGTTGCAAAAACAATCATGATACATATAAGATGAAGAGGCTACAAAGTAAAGTAACTATAATAATAATTCAAATGAATACACAAGTTAATATGAATACTATTTATTAAAATGAACAATAATATAACAAATCAAAATGTATAAGCTTGGTTACAACTGTCCATTTGACTCATATATCTATATAGTGGGGTTTAAACTGAACACAAAGCAGATTTTCAGTGTCTCTGCTGCAGGTAAAACTGACAGCAGTGTTCTGAACCATTGATCCATGTTATAGGATCTGTCAACACGGACGCTTTCTGTCCTTGAAATCTGACTTAACACTGTTATCAAACAGAGACTACAAGGACAGCAAACAAATCAACAGAAACACTTTCAGAAAAACACACTCAACATTTTTTGATCATGAGTTTTGTTACTCTCATCAGTAACCATAAAATGAGTTACATTACTATACTCTCATCTGATATCTTTTAGAAATGACACAGAAACAATGGGCTGTAAAGCTGTATATTGTAATAATTGCTAAAAAGCATAGTCTACGCGTTTTGTTGTATCATATTTGATACATCAGGCTTTTATATAGTATGATATAAGAAACAAAAACACTTCAGTATAATTCAGAGGCACAAAGTGAGCAAAATATATAATATGATGCAAATGTTGGTATTTATATGGCAAAAATGTAATATAATATATAAATACTTCTGTTTAAAGCTCTAATGTTTAAAAGTTTAATAAACCTATGACGTTGCTTCTATGTTTAACGTTATATATTAGTAATAATATTTAAATTATTCCTATGAAAAATCTCACCGTGAAAAGACACGTGTATCACTACCTGAATGTTTTTGTAGAAATTATAGTAAAAGGCATTGCATTTGTTAACATGTCAAAACTGTTAATCCAGGCAAGTCAACAGAAGGCATGTAGAAAAAGATGTACAGCATATGTTTCTGCATGGTTTCAATCATGTTTGTTTGTTTTGATCATCTTTCAAATATAATACAGTAGGCTTTATAGGGTTGAGCTCATGTTTGTCATTATCGGTACTGAAGATGCTCTTTAATAACTCTAAAGTAGCGCATGTCTGCAAGGACTAGAAAATTAAAGAATCACCTCAAGATCAAGCTTCTACAGAATGCCCTCCATCGGATTACTAGGGAATAGCATTTATAAAACTAAACACATGATGAACAAATGATCAGTTAAGCCACCAGCATATACAAAGTCATGATTTTTCCTTTGTAAAACTACTAGGATACATTCTAAGTGATTTATGTTCTACCATATTATTAGAGGCTTTTCTCTGTCACCTATATTTATTACCGTCTCCTTCTATAAAGCAATATTCTCAGCCCTCCCAGAACCATAGATCCATACGCAGCTGACCAGGTTAAGAGGGTTCAATCCAAACAATTCACAGCCAATCACAGGCCACATTAACGGCCTGTCTGATTTGATGACATTCTCAGTTAAAAACCTGGAGGTCTGCATGGACAGTTTTATGCAAAATCACCCTGCTTTACGACAGAGAACTGCACATAAACCGCGCAGCAAAACACTCCAATATAATGGGGAGTGCTGTGACTGCAGTATGACGAAGAGCAACTCATCGGGTCTCTGACAATAACAGCAAGAATGAAACTCTGCAGCACTGCTTCTTAACGTCCCTCTTCAACCTTCACAGTATTTCAAAGCAGAACCAGGGGATTTGATATACCCTCACGCACTGCTGTCTTACTTAGCTGCTTAATCCAAAAATAGCATCCATTTGGGCACAAGGACAGCCCATAATATCATGTCATTGAAATAAATCTGGAAGCATTGTGCCATTATGGACACTATCATTCTGTTCCAAAACCTACTGAGCTGGCTCCATGAGCAGTACACAATCCCGCTGCGAAAGCCACCACGTTTTAGACAAATGCAAAGGCGGTAACGTCTGTAGCCTTTGTGGAAAAAACTATGTACAATGTACAATGTAATAATAAACACTCTAAGTAATCCAAGATATCAGACATAGTTGAAGAAAGTTATAGTTCCAAGTCAATAAAGTGTTCAAATTAAGGTTAACGCTGGAATACAACTGCACAACTGTTAAAAAAGCAGAAACAGATTTTAAAACATCATGTATCATGTACATTTTTTCTCAATAAATTCTTAATTTGCTGCTTATAAAGTAAGTACAGTAGTTGTTAAGTTTAGGTATTGGGTAGGTTTAGAGATGTTTAATAAGGTCATGTAGAATAAGTTATTATTATGTGCTTAATTACTACTAATAAATGGCTATGGTTCTAGTAATATGTTAATAAAAAAATAGAGCGTTTCCCAATCAGCTCCCTTGTTCAGTAGTCAGTGCGCTGATCAGGAGTCAACCATTTTAAGGGCCATCTCAAGCACCAGATCCTTCCAGTCCCTGAAAAATCATTGGCCAGTGGTATAAAACAAAACCCACTCTGTGATGCAGAAATGTAGGCATGTGTAGGGGGCTCTGGACAAGTCATAACTTTTATGAAGAATATTTTTGGTTTTGAGACTTTAGTCTTGCAACTTTAGGAACCTTACCTTTGTACTAACAGCTTGTAACAAAAAGAGGAGAACTTGAAATTGCATCATATTGGGTAACTTTAAGATTTTCCACAGACATTTATTATTTGCTCTGATTGTTTGTGACCCAGCATTTGGTTTGTGATGCTTTTGATATATTGGGATGATCATTACGAATGTGGGAAACATGTTTGAACTCTTCTGGCTGAATGTACTCAAAATCAGACTTTACCCATCACACATTACGTGATTTATTTATTTATTTATTTTAATACATTTATTTTTTTGGTGAAATCTGCAAACTCAGACTGAAATCTGCAAACTCACCATGGATTTCAGTAATTAGCACAGACTACAAATTTGAGAAAAGGTCTTGGCAATAATTGTGTGACTAGTCCAAATACTTTCTGATACTGCCTTAGAAAAAAATGCAGACGTAGACATTCATTATGTTTCGGAATGGAGACTATCTGACCTTTTTAAAGAGATTCCCTGCAGTTATTCATCAGGATGTATGAAAGAGCATTAAATAATTGATGTCCATTAGGCACCGTTTCTTTGGTTTTATTAGAATGTAAAGCTGTTGCATCATCAGTTTAAACAGCAGTCTGGGAAGAGGGTGATGTATACTTAATGATGTGGCAATTAAGATGGAGAAGCAGGCATTTCTGCATTGATCCCAGTACTTTATTTATTTAGCAATAAGATCATATTTGAAACAGTCTCTGTGCTCTCTTTAAGGTGGCAGTTTAAGTGATACATCTACTACAGCCATTCAATAAAGAACAACAGAAAAATCGGCTACATAGTAAAGCTAAAAATAAACCGACTAACCGGTTATGAACAGACTAAAAGCAAAATGATCTTTCCTGGATAAGATATTTGAAGATCTGTCTCCAGTAGACTGAATTTTGTGTGGTGATGGGATGAGGACTGAAGTAAACTGAATCTATTTTAGTTACACAAAGCAAAAGATTGGCAGATTCACGTTAATCTATTTTTGATAAAGTAAACTCACTTTTCTCTCTGCTCACAGGGTGTTATACTTTGAACGTGTCACACATAGCAACATACAATTTTGCAAAAATGACGCTCCGGGCATTAATGGGTTGAACTTGGGATGCTGTTTGTCTTGAGCCAGTAAACAAATGCCTAGAACAGGGGTCACCAGGTTCAGTCCAGGAGGGTCATTGTCCTAATCAAACACCTGAAGCAGCTAATCAAGGTCTTTGTGTACTTGAAACATCCTTGAAACTCTGCAAGACACCAGCTCTCCGGGAACAAATATGATGACCCCTGACCTAGAATATCCAAACAGGCTAAATCATTTAAGACCCCTATATAGCAGCCTCGTATTAATGGGGACTGCGATGCTAGTCGCATTTTAGTTGGGGGACCAAACGTCAGTATTAACTATTAACTACAACTTCTGCCTCGATAAACTCAAACTTAATTTACTGCTAATTAATAATAAAATAAGTGTTTAGTTTATGTTTCTGGTTGGATTAAAGGGTGTGAGATGTATGATGTTGATGTATGAGAGATGTAGATAACTGCACTTTAGACAAAATAAAATTAAAATTAAGTTTTAAACTGCCTAGTCCTAGTCATTATTAGTCACCTTAGGGACTTAATGTTAACCTTAAAGTCCATTCCTGAATAAAGTGGGGGTCTATACTTGTTTAGATGTTATTCTAATATACCACTAATGTCAGAATAAAACATATGTCCTTGCTAACAACCCTAATTGTGTCATTTGCTCATTTGTTTGTTTGTCTGTTTGTTTGTTTACACAATATTCCGCATTATGAATAGCATAAACTATTGCCAGAGGAAGTTCAATTCTTATTCCTGTATTACACTAGGCAAAATAGAGAAAGATTCATATTAGAAGATCGACATACTGTGCCGACATTTATATCAAAGATATTTGCTTGCCAATAAAGTTCAATTTTGTTATATCTAACTAGTAAGGAGAGCAATATGCAATAAAACATCCGGCAAAGAGATAAAGATCATAATTATCAAGCCAAAATCATTTTGGTGCAAGTTGGTACATGCCCTGCATATTTGCACTACTGAGTTATATAAAATTCTCTTTTGAAAGCGAACTTCCAAGTTCTGTATTAGGTCCTCAACCTTTAGATAACCCCCTCGTCGCCAGGGCTGAGCTAATCACTGCCCATAACCTCAATAAGAGAAAAGATCTTTCAAAGTGACTCGACCTCATAAAAACGATCTAGCGTAAATAGCCGACAGACTGCAGTGCTTCTAAGCTCCGCTCTTTCAGCACTGCGGCTGCTTAGACCTCATCTGACTGTTTAATACCCTAACAGCTTTCCTGCCATTATTAAATCCTGAATGCATGGATACAGATTGTATTTCAGACAGACACAGCTTTCCTGTTTGTCCACTTTATTAGAGGCAACAAGCAGACCACAGAATCTACATTCATAACGAGGCTTTTGATGTACTTGCGCTATAAAGGTTTAGAGCAAGACTGTGATTATGGTTATTGGTGGACCGCATCTAAACCTGAAAGCTGCTTACGGTAAGAGTTAAACCTGTTTACCAGACATGGTGTTGAAGTGAGGACAAGCATCTGATAGTGCTGGGATTAAACAGTAAGAAATGAGCAGCTGGTGAGCACAATTTCAGGAGATTTCACCATCAGAAAACAATGACAAGTCATTTTATGAACAAATACACCCATATTTTGAAGGCACACTGGCAGTATTTGTCAGCACGCTGCCCACAAGGCCATCGTGATCTGCACAGGTGCACAATAGATGGAAAGTACGGCGGGCGATCCCCTGCAGGTAGATAATAAAACTCTGCGTTCTGTCCAACGGTCAGACTCACCTCTGAGCGCAGGCAGGAGTGAGTGGTCCTTCTTGTTGTCACATTTGTTGCACTCCACTGAAGTAGAGCAGCAGGAAGACGCCCACTAGCACCCAGACCAGAGAGGTGGTCAGCACCACCTTACAGTACACGAAGCTGCCTCATGAGCCCCTGCTGGCGCCAGGACACCTCAGATGGGCAGATGAGAGGGACACAGGAGATGGGGCAGGGGGCGATGTGACAGGACACACTCTGAGACGTCATCCCACTGAGAGGTGACAAGAAAATAATAAATATTAGTTGCATCATCAAAGCGCCAAACCGAAAGTTAAAGACCAAGTCGGATGAGTATAATAAGCTAGTCTGAAATAAACCCTTATTGTCTGTTCAGTGCTATTTATCTAATCATTGCAAAAGTCAGCCTCTCAAACAGGTCATTTTTACTATGCAAGCAGCATTATGTACAGTAAATGTAATACTTACACACATTTTTATATCCGAGATTTAAAATTCACTTCCACTTCTCTTCTGGTTAACTGTTAAAGGAGAGGCCATAGGCAGAGGGGGTGAACTGACTCAAGGTAAAGCTAAAAGCAGCCAAATCTGCAAACATCATAAGCCTGTCTTTTATAGCAAGAACCAGACATGAGTGTCATATAAGATAGTAAATTACGTTTAATGGGACTAAATGTATATTTGATAATTTAATAAAACATTACAAATTGAAAATTATAAAATGTTTACTTTCCAAGATTATTCAACCAAGCTTAATAAATTATTTCTTTGATCTATGGTGAGTTTAAGCACTTAAAAAAACGAAACTCTCCTTAAAATCACTGAAGTAGTTGCTTACGTTTGTACGTGACATCTGAGCTATGTTGCTTATCAAAGAGGATTCTCAAGAAGTTCAAAGTTTAGTCAAAATTTAGTCTCATCTGAATACCTTTCACTGGCCATTGATTCCTAAACTCAACAGAATAGAGTGTGATTGGTAATGTTAATATAATGTCAATCAGCATTTTCTATTCTTTTTCATTTTGTTAGCAACAGATGTATTAGATTTCATTTGTTTGTGCAGAGGCATTTTTTTGTCCATTTTGTTCCAATTTAAGGTTTCAGCTTTCAAATAAAACAGAATTCACTTTTATTGCCACTTTTACTTTGGGACTTTTTACTTTGATAGCACTGCAGAATATGAGATACACAATATAATGATAATATGCAATAATATAGCAATAATGTCTCTAAGCTGGCCGGCTATCGCTGCTGACCGAACGAATGTTATGTTTAACAGCACACAATAGCTACATCCCAAATGTAGCAATATACACTATGCACTTTTTATATATTATGCACTTATGCACTGCTCAACCATATACTATATAAATTATAAAAGGTTATTTTGTCATTCTTAATCAGAGTTCTGATGGCCCTCCAGACATTACGGCAAGATACAAGCTACTCATAATTTGTTATAAACAACATGTAAACAACTGTAGCATTTAGTTACTGTACATTGCACTACTTAAAAATAAGTTTTCAACACTGGAAGCTAAACTGTTTTGAAGACAGTCCAGCTATTATTAAAAATAAGTAGCTATTATTACTATTAACATTATTATTATTATAAGTTTGTATATTATTTTACAGCTTTGATGCCTCTGCTGCAGGTGAAGGATGTGACACCATAAGATCACTCCTGTTATAATGTACGAAGTGCTTCTCTTGCTCTCTGTTCCTCCCCTTCTCTAGGCTCTATCCTGGAGTCTGGAAACAGTACACTCGCTCTCCAGACTGTCTGTCCTTTTTCTCTAGGGAATGCCTGACAGCACACAGTGAACAGAAACTACAGAATCCATTCTATATATACTCAAAAGCACAATCTGTCTGTCTGTCTATCTATCTATCTATCTATCTATCTATCTATCTATCTATCTGTCTGTCTGTCTATCTATCTATCTATCTATCTATCTATCTATCTATCTATCTATCTGTCTGTCTATCTATCTATCTATCTATCTATCTATCTATCTATCTGTCTGTCTGTCTATCTCTATCTATCTATCTATCTATCTATCTATCTATCTGTCTGTCTATCTGTCTTATTACATTATTGTACACATGACCTTTGTTTGTTTGATCATCAGTAAAAATCATGCCTCAGAAGCTGTGAACTCGTCTCTCATTGGAAATATATCTTTAAAACTTAACACTTTACAATAAGGTTTGATTTGTAAACTACATGGCAATAAAATGGATCTATCTAGCCCTGAATAGAATCATCTGACTCATATAACCAAATCAAAAGACTCACAACAGCACAAGCAAACAGGCTGTAATCTCAGATTTGATCACAAATGTTGTTGACCATCTGCTGGGCCGCCCAGGGCTGCAGTGGCACCAGAATGAACTTCCCTCAGGATTATCTCATTTAACAAGCCCTTAACAAACCACTGAAAAGCTCCAATCATGATGAATATCAACTAGACTACATGATCAACTCTCCTAATAATATGTAATATTTTATTTTAAGGACCTATTTTCCCAATTACATAGTTGCTTATTACAGTAGCATGCATATTACTAGCATTTTGGCTGTTTATCTGTATTTATAAATCCTCAAGACAGCACTTTATTTTACAGTCCTGTTTCCATATGTGCATACTGTGCACTAAAGTGTAAATAAAGTGTAACCCTTAATTCTAATTAAATAGGATTTGTTCAAGAAGACAATATGGTGATACTTTTAGAATAGGGAACTCATATTCACTATTAACTATGACTTTTCCTCAGCGAACTCCAGATTAGCTGCTTATTAATAGTTAGCAAGGTAGTTGTTACAATATGTTTAGAGGTAGGAATAAGGGATCTAAAACACAGCCATGCAAAATACCCAAAAGGTAAATCAATATAGAAAACTCATTTGGGTCAAACATTGGTTCAAATGTTTTCACAAAAAAATTTGATAATTTCATCAGATTCAAAAACATTCCATTATTTTGACTGTTGTTTTGAGCAAAATAACATCTAGGTCAAAAGACTTTCATTATTTCCAGGAAGGCATTACTTACATATACACTGTTGAAATGTTTAGGCTAAGTAAATGCTTGAATGTTTTTGAAACAAGTCTCTCGTGCTCAACGAACCTGTATTTATCTCATTGTCATAATGAAAAACACAGTTCTGAAAGCAGCAGCATTTTGACTCTGGGCCACTATTGCCCTAGCAACAAACCACAGAATACCTTAGCAACATATCAACAACTCAGAACACATTCAAAGCTACATAGTTTTTACTGGGCAAATCTGTTTACACAGTGCAATGTCTGTATCGGATGCACCAGTGAAAACATTTCAAATCTATATGTCCTGTTGTTGTCTGTAGCAGTGTGGTCCCTTAGAAACAGAACGAGTCTGTTTTCTTTCTGCGCCTAGCATAGATAACTTCACTGTTTACGTGTAAGTTTACTTTTGATGCAACATGATGCTCTTATCAAGTGTAGACTTGGTAAGGGTAATCGTGATTTCGCTTGAGAAGTTTGAGAATCAATAAAAGAAGAAGTATGAAATTGAATTCTATGTAATATTCCAGGCCCTCTGCTTCAGAATGCCTGCACTGTTTGATTTCTTTAGAGATTAACCAGCAGACTGCTGTAAAGTCTACAGATTCAGCCCTTCAGACCTGGGGGTGTACAGTTACCTCTAAGCTATTATCATTAGTCTCCTGAAACTCAAAACCCAAGGAAAGCATTGATTGAGTCTTTAATTAAGAGGCTTTCACTTTACATCGGCCTTTGCAAAGTCTGTTATTCACTGCTTTGTAGCAAAATGAGACCTTGTCCTTAATTATTTGACATGCTCTGCTAAGAGTTAACTAGTAACAAAAGGATTCATTTTAGCTATGCAAGAGACAGGACATTGCCTCAATGTCAAATGTTAAACCAACTCACACAGAACAAGTTGCCTCAATTACGCAACTCAAATAAATGTGCAGCGAGATCATTCACATATATTTGCTGGGACGTGTTTTAAGTTATAGAGTATTGAAACTGGCAAACAACACAAAGAGGCGGTTTATGAGCTTTTTTACTTGAATTTCCAATGAGCTGCTTTTACGCCACATAAAGAGATACCGTGAATTTACACAATGTTCAAAAATCACTTAGAACAGCATCTTTTGTCCGCTTAGTATCGCTTCATAAGCAAATTGGGCCATTTTTTGATAAGTCTAAGAAAAAGTCCCAATTGTACTGAATTAACCTCTATTTTTAGCATAGAGATACTCTCTGTAAGGTCAAGTGCTAGTGGATCAACATTCATCACGAAATTGGTTTAAATGTCATGATTTGTAAATATGCATTTGTTAATCGTGACAAGACACAGAGTTTAGCTGTTAATTCATTTAAAGTAAATAAATAAAAAAATTTGTATCTTCTTTTCTTCTTTTTTGATCGTACAAGATAGATGCTGGCACGTGCACTTATCATTTAAAGAAGTGTTATACATGTAAGGTAGTGACACTCTGGTACTTACTGAATGAAGACTGAATGACACCCTGATCTCCTGATGACCAGCCAGCAACGTGTTGCGTTTGTTTCTCTTATTTATAATTCCAATACGATTTCATGCGTATTCTCTTGTTGTGAGCGTGAACACCAAACGACGACATGGACCCAGTAAAACATATATAAATAAATACAAACAACAGGCCGTATTTACTGAGCCCCCACCCAAAAAAAAAAAAAAATCTCGAGCTGTCCCTTTCAGCACTGTCTCTATGACAAACGATGCTGCATGCATTCAGCCCACTGCATCACTGGACAGATGTCGTGCCTGCAAGCAGATGCGAAGGCTGAGCTGTGTGTCGCACGCCGGGTCTCAAGCAGGTCTTCATGTGAAGAAACATTTCCTTAGAGATGGATTCAGGATGTCGGTATCGTTCCGTTTGGGCTATTGGATTTAGGATGACTGGAGACAAGAGGCGCGTCCATCCAAGACACCAATGCGCAAGTGCGCCGAGGACATCTGGTACATGTAGGCTGTTTCTAATGACAGCCTCTCTCTCTCTCTCTCTCTCTCTTGGGGAAAATATATTATTAACTGGTAATTATTATTACCAGTTATTCAGATTAATACTAATTCATTAATATTCTGGATGATGTTTTACTCCTACACAACTCAATGGTTCTTTCTATGATTAAGTGTAACACACATACATGGGTGCTCTTTTTGTATTTAATTGATAACTGCAGCATCAGTTAATCTCATAAAAGCCATTCCCATATATTATTCTAAAAATAATAAGCATCGAATACATTTGGTCTCATCCGTTTTCTCATCCGTTTCACTTTGAAATTGTTTTTTAACATCATATTTTGATCAATCATCGTATGTTTCGCAGCCGACTACTGACTATACTGTTTAACTTCATACATAACTGGTAAGAAATCATTATTTTGCAGCTTGCCGCACATGGAGCGAATTTGCTGCCCAGAGTATAATTTGGAGGCACAGCAGCGACACCTGCTGTACGCAAGGGGAACGATATTAAAATGATATTAAAAATAACATGACCTGTTCTGATCTTTCAGCGTTTTCCATTTTCTACAGGTTGGCTGTACAGCATTATAAAGCAACAGTAAAGTGAAAATAAAAAAAGTTAGGTTGTACTTGATTTTCAAACCAGCATTGATTTCCATTGGCTTACATATATAATGCAGCTCAGTTGCATAAATAATGTTATGGTATCCATTCATATTTAATGTGTCTTTAAAACCGCCTGCAAATGCATAAGAAAAAAAAGGTGTTTTAAAAGAGAAATGCGGTCATACCAAATACTAGCTAATAAAAGTTACTGAAAAAAAAAGATTTCTATGTCTTGGAGATGTTGCCACGGTTCTTCTAAGCATTAGGTCTCAGACTAAATTGCTTCTGTCTCTTCATCTAATCCCAGATTGACTCTGTGATGCTAAATGAAGTACACCACTGCTGAGGTCAACCCACACAAACCCTGATTGTGATCCTCGCCGGTCCTAGTGTCTTCCAGCGACCATCATCATTCTTCTTCATATACATTTGAGCAACTGTTTTCTATGCACGTGCAGTTTACGGTCAGATTTGTCTACAGGTTTCACCAGACCTGAGCTTTTTACACAAGTCTAATCGCTCTGTTCCTAAGTGACAAAGGGAGAAAAAGAAGAGGAGGAAGAAGAAACAACTTATTTTTGTTCACTCAGCACGACCTGATTCGTGATGGAATATGTGTTCTTAACTTAACTCTGATCTGATATCATGAAACATTTCTGTGTAGCTGTCAGTGCATTGAGAAAAGCTGCCTTTATTTATATATATATATATATATATATATATATATATATATATATATATATATATATATATATATATATATATATACAACACTCTGAATAAAATGTGTAAACTCAATCCGGGCTATTTTTAACATTTAAACAAAGTATTTTGATTTTCTTTGGATTTCCAAATGTTTTGGATCATATATAACGTAAATAACATAGACCAAATTTAAAAGACAAATATATTGCTGCATCCTTTGTGTGGTTAGTTATCTATCATTATTTCTAAACTTTGACTCAAATGTGATTTTGAAGCTCATGTTAGATGCATACACTCAAATACAGCACTGCTTCTTGTTGTTACAGGAAATATTAAAAGTCACGTTTTTAAAATCAACCAGGTTCATTTCCCTGAAGACTGGCCAGCAGATGAGACAGTGACATGTCAACGATGTCCTGATGATAAAGCACAGAGGAGTTGGATGCAAAATTCATTTCCAAATAAATGCTCAGTAAATATAGGATATAACAAATGTCAATTATGATGTTTCTATAACAATATTATTTAGAAACAGGACTCTGGCATAAAATATAAAACTTATACATTTTATGGGTGACTTTTTAATCTTTTTGACTTTATGGCTACAGCATATGATTTAGTTTAGAAGAGGGGCCATCAAACTTGATCCTGGAGTCCTTAGTTTGTTTTTGTTTTTTTTAATTCAGCATTCTTTTTTTTTTACTTTTAACACTGAAACTTTTTAAATCATTTTGAAACCTTTTAAACGTGTTTTTTAATGTAAAATTTAAAAATGTCAATGTAAATAATGTAAACGTAAAAATTCGACAAATTCTGGTCGCCACAAAGCGTGGTTGCATTATTCGATCTCAAGGTGAAGACATTAATGATCTAACTATCTGGCATCTCAAACAGTTGTGGCT
>NC_056707.1:2805796-2807359 GCF_018831695.1 Puntigrus tetrazona
TAATGTATGCGTGTGTGTGCGCGTGATTTTAATATGAATTTATAAATTCAAAACAATAATTGTATTCTTTGGAAGTTGGTAAGTATTCACATAGGAAATTATAGAACTGTACGGTCATCATTCGTTTGCTAATGCTTGATGAAACGAAAAAGCCTCTGAGTGAAAAACGCACATAAAGACAGGCCTTAATGAAGCGTTGGTGGCCGAACATATGCCAGAAAAAAAAATGCTGGAGTGGCCATTCAAATTCAGGCTTCAGACAATTAAAAAAACGTCTCATTCTGTCTGTGCTGAGCGCAGCTGCCGTGAGAGCGCGTTAATGCAAAGGGTCCGTCTCCACAAGCCCGGGCCATGAAAGAAACCTTCACAATGAGATCACTTCAAAAGAGCTTGTAAACAAAGACGGGCCCATTTCAATCCACCACACACAGATAATCAAGCTTAAATAAAACCGCCTTCTCTGATCTGATGCTAGCTAAATAATAGCTGGAAGAGGTGGCCATACTGGCTGCCAGTAAATTTTCATTTTGAAAAACCAATAAAATGTTTATGTAATAAAACCACATTTCAAATGAAATTTAATTTGACACAAAGGTGCTCCGAAGGTCCTTGAAAGAGCGGTATATATCTAGCAGCTCCTCTGATGTCTGTTATTGCATTTGTGCGTCTTTGAGTTGCTGTCCCCTTCCATTTCTCTCAAAAGGTCAGCAATAATTGCTCCTAAACACATTGAAACCTGCCTTGAATGTGGACTCGCAACACAGCCTGGGCTCCATAAACCAATTTCACATCAAAAGGCTTCACGTTCAATAAATACTATAACCACGAAACTATTTCACAATTTAAGATTCAATTAAACCGAATGAGGTTCATTCAAGACCTTTGCATACTGTGTGTTTTTTTGATGAATTCATTTAAATTATACAGATTTTTAATGAAGCTCAGGTAGCTCTGTCCAGTCTTAGTTGTGCATCATATTTATATATTTTTTTTTTCAATTGCATAGGTTTAACTTAATCTGACCTAATGAGATCATTAGCAGTTTTTCCATCGAGCTGAACGGCTCTCTGTTCATAACCGTTTCGGTCCATGCCAATCTGAGTTTCATTTTCCTTGTTCTGTTGCAGCACATCTAGTATGCCGAGACCAAATACATTCACAATGTCACATACATTACCATATCAGTTGTCACGACTGAAATACATTTATTTCAGCTAACATTATTTAAACTCGTGTATATTGTGTATTAGTAGTGGTTGGGACACTTTTCTTTTGGTGGTTCCCAAATGGTGGTGGTCTGGCAGAAAACAGCTCAGCAGTAACCTTTTAAACCCTCAAGCATCCTTCATATAGCAGACAAAGGTCTCGATGCATTTCCGATCCCAATTTATTATTTTTATTAATATAAAAAAATTATAATTTATGTTGTATGAGACTATAAAAAGCAAGATGAAAGAGTAATCATATATTTCTAACAAAACATCAGATTTCAGTCAGTCAGAAATTTAAATGGTTAAGAATAAACAATAAATCTAAGTAGCATTTTTAGCATTTTGTTTGGAT
>NC_056707.1:2807368-2810781 GCF_018831695.1 Puntigrus tetrazona
TGTGTGTGTGTGTGTGTGTGTGTGTGTGTGTGTGTGTGTGTGTGTGTGTGCCTGTGCACAGTGACTGACTAGAACAAAAAAAAACTCTTTGGCTCAGTCTGTTCTTTGGTTTTGTTTTTTGACTGTTTTTATGACTAAATTGAAAATAAAAACCTGCTGTGTCATTCAATGCTTTGCACATTATGTGTGTATTTGTGTGACATTGTTGCCAGATTGAGAATATTGTATAGGTTCACCCTTTCATGTGTATGTNAATTATGTAATTAATTTCCTTTTATTTAAATGATTTTGCCTGAACTTGTCATGAAAGATGCTTGAGGGTTAATAATACAGCATTTCCTGAGAATGTCCCATGCCCAGTCCTTGCATGGCATCTTTAGATACACACAGATTCAAAGCTTAAAAACGCTACAGAGACAAGATAAAGTACCAGCCAAACTGAACCCAGAATCATGTGCAAAAGGCTTTCAGTTTCCTCAACAAAAATATGAACGGGAAGAGCACACTATAAACTACGACAGCTGTAATAACTAGCTGCACTTTCAAAACTGACCTGCCATCAACAGGAAGTTGTGGAAGTTACAGAAAGTAATCAGTAGGGCTGTAGTAAAGCTTCTTAAAAACCTCCTGCCGGGTGAAGTTTCGGAGGATCCAGGCCTGAAGGGGGCTATCGTCACAGTACTCCACCGTTGGGCCATATGTCCCGTCCTCCAGCCGACTGATGGTCAGACACGATTGGGTGATGATGTGCAGGAAGGTATGTTTCTGATGGTATCCATGAAAACATGATGACAATAAACCAGGTATGGGTACTGATGACAAGAAGGTCAAAATGTGTTCTAGTCTTTTAAATTCTAAATCTCTGTTTAAAAGACGTGCACTTCCTTTAAAGTCTGACTAAAATATTAAAGCATATGTAAAACACTTGATTGTAATTTTAATTTGAATTATTCTTCCCCCGGTTTCACAGACAAGGCTTAAGCCTAGTACTAGACTAAAATCTAAGTCTGATCTGTTTCAACTGAAAGACACTTGCACCAACTGATCTTAAAATATCAGTTATATCAGTGTCCTTTGTCTCTGTCTGTGAGACCGGACCAATATATTTTAATACTAAATTCATCAATACTAATGCATAAATCACAACTACATGAGATGCATAGTTAAAAAGAAATTACATTAAAGTTTATTTTAGTTCGCCATAAACACTTCTGAGAGTTGAAACCGTATTATAAAGACAACCAAAGTTCATCAAAAGTTCTTAAAAAAGTGTGCTAAAAGGTCAATTTAATACATAATAAATGTAATCTACAATTCATTTGAATTTAATTGCAATTAATTATATGTCAGAAAGGTAAATAAAAGAGATTGAGACCACAAATATTTTTTTTGTATAATACATAAAAACAATTAAATATAAAATAAGAAAAAACAACAACATTATTACATTTTTTTGCATTAATGACAGCAGTACTTAAGCTGACATGGATAAATCCTAATGATACGTTTTAACTGATTTATTATTGTCTAAATTACTATTATTCAATGTGGTCTCAGGCTCCCCTGTTTAATATACGTACATATATATATATATATTTACACACACATATATATACAAACACAGAGGCTCTAAACAAGGACAAACTAATGGGGGTCATGGGAAAAGGTCAGATGTGGAAATGTAAACGTAGGGCACGAATGTGAGGGAATAAGCGTGGGTGTGTAGTTTGTGCTCACTGGTGTCTGGCAATGACAGATACAAACTGTAATGGGGCTGACTTAGGTGGAGCAATGCTGCATTAATGTCTCTTTACCTTCTAAAATAGCTATTTAATTGGAAACAGTGCCAGAAACCGAGCAAATGGCTCAATCTCTGTAAACCAAAATCATCAATTTTCACATGCAGTGTGAAAAACCTGAGAGCTGTTTTCAAAACAAATGCCTGCCTATCTGGTTGCCAGTATCTTATGGATTAATGGGGAAAAGAATGACAATTTAATGATGGGAGATTCTAGGATGCAAAATGTTGTCAGTCTCATCTTTCTTTATATTTCGATCATTAAGTCTTGCAGCACAAGCCTCCAAGCAGTAGAATAAATACAATGCCCTGCATTACAGACAGCTGAAAGGTGAAAACCAAACACTGGATACGTGTTTGTGTCCAACATCAAAATCACAGAGGGCACAGAGATCTATTTTTAGACGGTATCTGATTTCTCGAACCCCTTTGCGATTCAACGCTAAGGTCCCTTACGGCTCAAGTGTGATGTCCTCTTTTAAATCAAATGACTCATTTATTTGGAAATATAAGCACCAGAATCGACCCAGCTGACAAAGAAGTGTAATCTGTTATATTAACAGAAATATCGATAGCGCCAAGGATCTCGAAAGCTTCTTTATTCCGCTATGATGTATGTGGTATGTGTTTCTTGATATTTTGAGAATGCTGTAATGAATCTCAGATATTGATTATGTTACAGTCACTGAAAATCAATGCCTGGAGAGGCTTTTGGAAATGTTATAGGGCTGTATAGTAAACAAAAATAATCCTCCTTGCCATATCTCTACAAATACAAACATGTCTGTATTTGCCCAACTGTGTTTCTAATGCACTCACAGTCTGTCTCATTTATAGTGGGATTCTACTTCACAAACGCCTCTACCAGAACATTCAAACAACACACAGTGAAACACAATTCAGATGATCTTACCTTAAAGTCATACTCCCATTTGCCAACATACTAAGATATGCACAGAAAGAACGGTTCATCAGTTTCCGAGATACACAGTGGTACACAGCACCACGACCAGGACGATCAATATCCAGAGAAGGAAGAAATACAAGATATTCCAAAAATACAGAAGCGCACAAAGTGGATAGAAATGTGACGCATAGCGCCATCTGGTGGTTAAGAGCAGCAACTAGCTGGAGGTCTAATGCGATTTGGGTAACACTTTATCACCGAGTTCGGACCTGGAGGGCGGGCGTCCTGCAGAGTTTAGCTCCAAGCCAAATCGAACACACCTGAAGCAGCTAATCAGGTGCTTAAAACTTCCAGGCAGGCGTGTTGAGGCAAGCTGGAGCTAAACTCTGCGGGACACCGGCTCTCCAGGATAGTCTGTAGTTAACGGTGATGTAACAGTGATGCCACGGTTTAGTTAGTTCATCATAGACTTTTTAATTTCTGTCTTCCTTTGTTTAGTTTTTCCCACCACTGTTTAGTTCCCTTGGTTACTGATTTGATTAGTGATTTCAGTTCAGCTGCGTATTGTTCATTTGCCTTATTACTTACGCTCCTTTGGTTGCTGTGTTCATTGTCAGTTGTTGTTTGTGTTAAATGCACACTGTTTTGACTGCTCATTAAAAAGACCTTGCATTCTGAACCTTCAACTCTTATATTTATATATATATA
>NC_056707.1:2810881-2811411 GCF_018831695.1 Puntigrus tetrazona
ACACACACACAAATATATATTACAGTATACTGGGTGTTTAATATATATTATGTACCTACACCATAAATGCAGTTATACCCTTAAATTCATGATATGGGGCAAATGTCCCAGCTGGGTTTTTTTTTAATATATATAATGTAATGTACTTAAATTCCACAAGTGCGGTTTTATATAATGTAATATATAAATGCAAATATAATGTTATTACAGTTCAAATATAATTTTACAACAGTTCAGTAAATAAGTTTATATTGTTTTATATTTTAAACACAATATTGTCTGTTTTTGCTCAGTTTTGCCAACAGAAATATCGCCTATAAAGACTCCAAGCAACACAGCAGTGTTTAGTTTCTCAATGAACATGCATTTTAAACGAATTGGGTTGATGAATCAAATGTCATTTATTCATTTATTTATAAAGTGAAGCTGAATTCCTGAATGATTCGACGGTTTGAATGAATCAAAGACATTTACCACCGGCAGTTTTAGATTCTTATTTAGAGTATTATTTAAAAAAAAGGGCTAAAAAA
>NC_056707.1:2811432-2819347 GCF_018831695.1 Puntigrus tetrazona
TTTGAAGACTGTAACAAAGCTATTTTTGGTTATCTCTGATTTCCATTGCACGGATAAAAAAAAGGAAATTTCTTATTTAAAACACATTTCCACAGACAAATGTAATTTGTGATTTATTTCATGAATTAAGCCACACATCATGTAATTAATCAGATTAAAACATTTTATCGACTTATAGCTCTAACATAAATATATCATTTAAATATTTACATAATGAATACAAAATGTAATTAAATTGTGCCTATATTTTATGAAAAGAAATTTCATGATATACACGCAAACTCTTTTTTAAACCAATGAAAATGTTGCCAGGGGCGGGTAAAAATCTGAAAAACAAATGGTAATAATTTACATTTTTAGACCAATTTTCCTAAAATGTTTCACAGTCCTCTTAAATGCATAAAAGGAGAATTAAAGATCATGTCTGACATTCTGCTTAATGTGTCACAATAGAAAGGAAAGTTCAAGTTGACTGCACTGCATTGTGGGATCCCATGCTGTGAGCTGCTAATTCAGGCAAACGTAGTAGGTCATCCAGGTATTCCTATACTCAGTATTTATAGTGTAATATAATATTACTGATAGTAAGCAGTATGCCACTCTGCGCTATACACGCACGACTGGACAACCTGTGCGCTCCAGGGCAGAGACAAATTGTCGATGCGCAGGGATTGCTTTACAGAGGAGCATGTGTGTGAGTGTGTGTAATGGGCCTTAGGTGAGCGAAGTGCTCTAGAGTTTCAGTCTAGCGGGAAGCATTAAGCCGCACAGATACAATTAGGATAGCGGTGGTACCTATAAGACACACAGTGTAAGGTGTGAGGGCGCGCACACACACGTCGATGAGCTTGCGGAGGTAATGTATGGTAATGCATGCAGGAGAGGTGCTCTCGTTGGCAAGAGATTTCCTGATCGCGCTCACTGTGAATCTCCCTTCCTTCCACTCTGTCTGTCTCTCTCTCCCCACGAGAAAAACAGAACCTTTATCTGACAGTGGAAAGTCTCTGCTCGAGTTCTCTATTCTGTGCAGCCTTCCGTCTCTCCGGGCACCAGGCCAGCGTGGTGGGGGCTTCGAATCTGGGGCGAGAAGGGGGAGGAGGAGGAGGAGGAGGAGGAGGCTTTGGAGTAACAGGCATCTCTTTAAGCCAACAGCAGAGGATTGCAAAAAGCAATCTTCTTATTCCTCCCCTCGGCTAATTCACTCTCCTCAGGCCTGAAGGTGCGTTGTGATGTAGTTTTAAGATTGACAAGAAAGGTGATTTAATCTAACTAAACTAGCATCCCTTCAACAGCATTTATATGGGAAGCCACGGGGGTGTATGTTCATGCACATACATTATGAAAGAAGGATGAGTGGGCACCCTGCAGACAGACAGCTTTAAAGGGTTAGCTGGCTGTCTTTGATGTTGTATGACATATATGAGGCCATTGAGACCCTTGAGGTGAAAATGAAAAGTCAAAAGCACATTTGCAAACATGCATGCATGCATGAGAGAATGGTGCAAAATGTGCAAAACGATTAGATCTACTTGAGGACCTACTGAATTTTACTCGTACTCCAGAGGTGTCCAATTCCTGCTCCTGAAGGGCCATCTTCCAAGAGTTCAGCTCTATCCCGAATTAATCACACTTTAACCAGGTAATCAAGGTCTTCAGAATCACTGGAAACTTACAGGCAGGTGTGTTGGAGCTAAACTCTGCAGGAAAGTGACCCTTCAGGAGTAGGATTGGACACCCCTGGTCTACTCTAATTCTAAACAACTTAGTCTTAAATAGCTAATCAAGGTCTTCAGGATTACTCGAAAACATCTAGGCAGGTGTGATGGAGCAGAGCTACAGGAAGGTGACGGTCCAGGAGCAGGATTGGACAGAACTGGATTACATAAAACATGTTCAGGGAGTATTTTGGATTCAAAACAAATTATGTTCAATCAACAACATCTGGGGCATGTTTTTAATTACCACAACCAACAATGTTTTTCAGTTTGTAAAAACAANAAAAAAAAAAACAGATTAAAAGCATAAGCTTTTATTTTTGTTAAAACACTATTTCTTCTGTATAATCTATCAAAAATGTGTGTCTTAACTGTAAAGTTGTCAAAATCCGTCCTTTTAGGTATTTTAGGAATCTAATCTTCATGCTTATCAGGCAAAGGGGGTAGCTAAGCCTGCTCTTGGGGGACCACTGTAGAATTTAGCTGAAATCCTAAGTAATCGAGCATGCTAATCAAGGTCTTCGGGAATACTAGAATATCTAAAGGGGTGTGCTGAAGCAGGCTGAAACTAAACTCTGCAGGAAGGAGACTCTCCAAGATCAGGATTGGACAGATTTGGATTGGGGGCTTGTCCTGGATAAATTCAGGGAGTATTCTGGATTCAAAACGAATTAAGCTCTGACAGCAACATCTGGGCCAAGTTTTTGATTACCACAAGGAGCAATTTTCACTTGTCCATGTTTGTAAAAACAAATATTTACAATATTTGACCTGCAGTGGAAGTCAAGGGGGAAGGCATTAAAGAGGAGATTAAAAGCATGAGCTTGTATTTTTGTTAAAATTCACATTCATTTTTCTGTATAATTAATACCAAAGTTGTCAAAATCAGTCTTTTAACAACCATTTCAGGCATGCTCATCAAGCAAGGTTTTTTACCGGGTTAGCCAACCCTGCTTCTGGAGGACCCCTATCCTGCAGAATTTAGCTCAAATCCTAATCAAACGAACCTGAGCGAGCCAACCATCCAATTAAGATCTGTAGGATTACTTGGCAAGAATCTTGGACCAGGGCTGAAATTGAAGTCTGCAGGAAGGTAGCCCTCCAGAAGCATGTCAATTTATGCAGATAAGATTAGCTTGCAATTTCGGTCTTTTAAGACCAGGACACAGGTGCTGTAAGGAGGGGAAAAGATAGGACTATTCTAAGGGCCTGATGATGGAAACTATTGATGGATTTCTACTGGGGAGAATGCGGTCGCAATTTCTCCCATGGGGGAACTGCCAGGACACACCAAGATGATGCCAACCAACCAGCAGCGACGAAAACCAAGAGTGTTTTCGCTTCGCGTCAGACAAAAAAGCCGAGCTCAAACACAATGCACAGATTACAGCCAACAGCAAACTTAACACATGCATTCTGCCCCTGCATGAAATGAGTTAGCTGTCTCTATCAGCAGCTATCGATAGTAAAAATTCATCATTCCATATATGAGAGAAAAACAGGTATATGGAATGTAAACAAAGCAGGCCTTGAGTAGAATTTCGAATATCAACATCGTGAATCGGGCCAACGAGAGGTGCTGAGAATCGTCGAGTGGAACACACCAAACCGACTAGCCCAACCATTGCTCGCCGTCAGCCAGACGAGAGCCGACGGCCGACCGTCAGCTTGGTGTGTCCCGGAAAGTATTGTGTATTTTATCCTGGTGTAATGCTTGCCACATAGAACAGTAATCGGGATCTGTTTCACAATGAAACACTTACCACAGGGTCATATTCCCAAAGCTGGTTGCCTTTCAAGTGATGGCACTTGAGCATCATAACGGGACCATTGAGTTTGGACACATCCAAACAGAGGTCATCAGTCCGGATCTCTTTATTGGCTGTGTACGAGAAAACCTAAACGGTGCGGAAAAGGTCACAATACCTCAGTGTCATACATGTCAGGCATCAACAGGATAACTCTAACAAAGTTTGTTTTAAAAATGAGAAAGATGACCTGGTTGCCGCCCATGCCATGACAGTTGAAAATGCCCACTTTTTCATTCTCTTTCCTGGCCATGTTATCCAGACACTGGTTAGTCTCCACATTACGGATCTGCAATTGGACAGATCACACAAATAGATTAGACACACTCAAGCAGCTCTCCTGCATGAATAAACAGTCACGTCTCTGTCTGAGTGTCAAACATGGTTAATTACCCAAAGCTTATCGCACACCAGGGGGGAGTATCGACGAACTAAGAGACAACTGTGCCAATCAAATACACAAACACACACATACACACATAAATGTGTACTTGATGAAAGACAGCAGATGAAAGACAAGACAGCTCGCTGCTTTCATCCAAAACACTGACTTACACAAACATCAAGATCAGTGGGGCTTAAACCACGACAAACACATTTAACAGCTTCACTGCTATTATATTTAGCCAGTGTTTCATGCAAATGCTGATTTAATATTTGTCTGTTTAAATAATTCTGTTATACTGATTGTAATGCTCAGACCCTTTTTCAAAAGGTTTTACAGTCATTCAAATTCAAAATAACTGCACTTCAGATTCTTAAACGGTTAAGACTACTATTTTGATCGCATTTTATTCGGATTCATTATGTTATTTTCACTTGATACTGTAATATCCTTACTGTCTCTGTTAATGCTTCTTCATACAAGTAACTCTTCTGCAAAAATAATACATGAAAAATAAACATAAGGGTCCACAGTATCAAGTTGAGTGAGTTCGTTCAGCAGAATGCAATGACAGGAAGCACCGCACTAATACATTTTCAGTCAGATACAAAAAAGAAGGCATGGAGTGAAAGATCGATCTTGGGATTTTACCCAGTCTCTCTTACTGCTTTATATCATTGTGCTAGCTATTAAACCTTTTCAAAACCTNTTGGGATTTTACCCAGTCTCTCTTACTGCTTTATATCATTGTGCTAGCTATTAAACCTTTTCATGCACCACCGTTCAAAAGCTTGGTATCTGTAAGATTTCTTGTTAAAAGAAACGAATACTTTCATTTAGCAAGAATGCATTACATTGATCATAGGAAATTAAAGTCTTTTACACTGTTACAGAAACATTCTATTTCAATTGAATCCTGTACTACTGAACATTCAATTGATCAAAGAATCCTGAGAAAAGTAGCATGGTTTCCATAGAAATATTATGCAGTACAACGGTTTTCAACATTGCCAATGAATAGCAGAATCTGAATGATTTCTGAAAGATCATGTGACATTGAAGAGTGGAGCAATATCTGGAGTAATGTCACAAGAATTAATTACATTTCAAATCTATTAAAATAATTCTAATATTTTATAACATTGTCATACAATACTGTATTACTGTATTTTTAAGAAAATAAATGCAGCCAAGTCGAACAAAACCTAAACTTTTGACTGGCTACACATGGAACTTTATTGTGACGTCATATCCTCCATGTATTATTCTGTCTGTGTCCTTTCTTACACCTTACAATGTCACCATCAGTGGCGAGGAGAGACAAAGATGAGCTAAAAGGGAATGAACCATAGACAGCACAAGGAAGATAGAGCCTTAACCAGTCAGAAGTACAGACAGACTCCGTTCTGAGCGAGTTTCAGACATCAGAGATGACACGCATGTTTTATTCATAAGAACGTCTGAAAAAGAGAGAGGCAGCGATGGACAGATGGAACGAAAGGGTGAGAGACAGAACAGGAAACAAGACGATGACAGAGGGAGAGCAGACCAGGAGAGAATAAATGTCTCTCATTTCCTGAACACAGTGACTGGAATGAAAAAAAAAAAACCCAAAAAACAATCAATTCCTGTGACACAGTCAACCCCGAGAAAAAGAGCGTCCCTGGCTAATTCACACCTGCGCTTCTTTAACACATACACGCACACAGAAATGTGTTTATCACACCAGGCAGTGATTTCCCTTTTTTTTGCTATCAGCATGAGTGTGCGTGTGTGAGAGAGCGATACGGACCTCTCCGAGCGAGTAGTAGTGGCGTGGTATCTGGGAGTCCGGGTAGACATTTTCTAGGTACCAGGAGAACGGCTTACACTGCAGTCTCTGTCTCAGGGATGTTCTGGATGAGATGTCTCCATAATCCACTTTCGTCACACCTGAAACAAACAAACACATGACAATGCTAAATGCTTAATAAACTTTAACATTTTTGATTTGCTAAGGTTTCACTATGTTGTTTATGGGGCATTTGGGGTAGTTCATAGATATTAATCTTTTCAACACAATTACTGCCAGTTATGTTTTATGAAGACTTTATGACTTCAAAATAGGCAAAATAGTATTACTATTGTTAAATAAAACAATTAAAACGAATCTCGCTTGTTAAATGAATTGAAGCTGAAATAAGATATTCATTTATTTATCATTGAGATTAATATAAATACTAGCATAACTAAATTTTTATTTAGAATATATAATTTTAATACTATATAAATAACACAAAACAGAGTGAAAGACATGCATCAAAATATTTATGAAATCTTTAAAGATTTGATTTTTATTTTAAACTTCATCAACATTACTTTTTTGTCCACTCAGATACATATTAAATTTAATTTTGCAAAACATATTTTCTTCAGAGGACAACAACTGTATACCATACATGTATACTGCATACTGGAGACTAGAGCTCTATTTCAGTGTAACTGTTTTATTGTTCCCCAGACAAATGCCTGCAAGCCTGATCGCTTACAAATATAATAATACACTTCTCCTCCACAAACATCCTGACTTGTGTTGTCATTCATATTTGTAGCACAAATGCTAAAGGACAAGCTACAGGCTGAAGTTTGATACTGAAGGTTAGGGTTTTTTGTCCAGATGCTTGCCTTTCAGTCCTAACAATAAAGAGAGAGTATACAAAGGCAATTGTGTAGAGGAGGGAAAGAATAACACGATACGCACACAGTCACACAGATAGCTCTGAGCAGCATTGGACACTATTGACAGTGACATTAATATCTATTATCCNNACACACACACACCCCATTAAAGAGACAGACATCGAGATAGTCGTAGAAAGACATCAAAACAGAGAAAGGCAAAGAGACGAGACTGAGAGAAGATAAGGAAATGTTATTTCAAAAATTGCCAATATTGTGTCCTGCTATATCCTGTCTCCCAAAACATTGATGGCATGTGTTGTATGAGTGAAATGAGTCAAAGTGCAATTCATAACATAAAACAAGTAAATGTTACATTCTTATTGTTGCCACAAAGAAAAAGCTTTTTTGGATTTTTTGGCTTAAAACGATTATGAAAACAAGATTATCCAGATAGAACGATTATTGTGCTGCATTTCATTTCGTAACGATGCCCACATTTTGTCTTGTGTTATAAATCCAGCACTCCTTTTATTAACTGCAGTGCTCTTTTGGCCCTCCATAATTGTCATAAAATAATTGTTTTTGTTTTACTATGGGATGTGCTTGACATTTAAAACAGTTTATTCGTCTTGTCTTTGATTTTCTACTTACATTAGTATTATTTTTTCAGCTTTTTGTATATAAATTGTAGAATTGAGAATGAAAAAAATTCTATCATTATCTATAATCATATGTCATTATTGTAAATTAACATAGCTTTTTACTGAAATACTGTAATACCCGTATACCATTTCTGGCAATTTGCTCCCCGTTAATCATGTTTAATATTGACCAAAAAATTGTTATCATGATTTTTTAATAATTAGGCATCCCTAGTCATTATTATTTTCCTCAAAAATAGGTTTGGTTACTGCCAGAGTAATGCTAGTGCGCATAGAAGTAATGGGAACTGTTTATAAACATTTGTGTCTGCATTCAAAAACCTGCATGAAGTATGACTACACTGTACATTATATGTTGTATTAAGCCAAATTGTTTTGAACAGTAAGTTTTCTTCTTTTTGTTTTTTTTTTTTTACAAATTCTCTTCTACTCAACAAGCCTGTATTTATTTGATCCAAAATACAGCAAAACAGTTGAACTATTAAATACAAATTGCTAAAAATGTAGCTTTAAAACCACAGGAATAAATTACATTTTACAATACAGGCAAATAAATATATTTGATATATTTTTGATACTTTAAATCAAATAAATGCAGGCTTATTGCGCAGAAGAGAATTCTTTAAACAACATTAAAAATGCTATTGTTCCAAACCTCAGCATTTTGACCGGTAGTGTGTTATA